>NC_064228.1:6803333-7112500 GCF_023101765.2 Spodoptera frugiperda | reverse complement strand
TAAATGGTTTTATTTTCAACAAAATAATATGTACTTTATTGAAACTAGTTTGCTAGTTAGGACATATCAAATATGTACTTTTTTGTGGACGGCTTGGACAGTTGTTCGTCTGTCGGTTTGTGTATCAAAATGGACGAGGATTAATAATGATAAAGTAAGTTTGTAATTGATGGATAAAAAATAAGAGGACGGTTAAAGTTGGAAGGATTGTTCTTTTTTTTTTGGTGGGGAAAATCATCCAATGTCTTCTCCCGCCTTGGGAGAGGCGAGAGGGAGTGTCAGATTTTTACTGACTTAAAACTCCACGTTCCTATTCCTGCTGTTCGAACCAAATATTTTTTTCTCACAGACACAACGATGTTAAATTGTCTTGTTTAAATTTTAGATGTACGTTGCCAAGAAGTGGTGAGAAGCCACGCCGAAATTTGTATTAGTATTTGTTAAGAAAAGAAATACTTGGGCTGTATAATAGGTACTGGTATATTTATACAACGGATTATAAAAATATATGAGAAAAATATGAGGAAAAGAAAACAAAAGAATAATTTTTATGCGCGCGACGCGCGCATGTGATGCTTGTACAGCTGCTCGGGCGAAAGTGGCGAGTCGCGATCTTCCCTTTGATGCCGTCACTTTTTCCGTCGCCAGCCAGCAAACAAAAAGTATTTATACGTAAGGTTTTATGTTCGTTCAGACGTTTCCGAACAGTATGTTTTTATGTGGGACAACCATGGCTGAAAATAATAAATAAATATAAAAAAAAATGTTTTTATGGAATAGGGCAAGCGAACAGACATGTCACCTGAAAATAAGCGATCAGCTCCGCTAATCGACACCCGCAATAACAGATGAGTCACAGGTGCGTTGCCGGCGTTTAGTACTATTAGAGCTACCTTGGTTAAAAACTCATATAAGTTTATTCTTCAATTTCTTATAATATTTCTTGAGACAAATGCCCTTAATTATGTATCATCTAAATGTACACATGAATGCAATAAATAATTTGAGTTTGAGTTTATTTAAAGGGAACATTGATCCCACAAACATGGTAATCAGCACTTCTGTTCACTTGTCAACGAATAAATATAATATTTCAGCACATATTTTAGCTTAATACCACAGTGGACAATTTGTATGTTACATTATAAATTGCTGTTTCATAATGATTTTACTAAATATAATGTATTTAGTAAAACATCAAGTTTTTTAAAACCAGGGCACGTGTATGTTTGCTTGGTAATCAAACCCGTGATTTTATTTGTTAAAATGTTTTGTATACAGGCTGTGAAAAAATAAGCAGATTGAAATCACGTACCGATGTATTTTAGATGATATGACACATTGGACCATTGATCATGTAAGTAAACTACTAGTACTTCCCAATGAAATCCTACAAATTTTAAATTGTGAATGGTTTGTGAATGTATGTTTGTTACTAAATCATTTAAAAATGTACTTACCGTTGGCAGGTATAAAACCTGGGGGCCTAATCCGGTTCTCGAATTCGAAGTTTCGTTTAATTTTCGGCCGTAGGTTTTATTCATTTACTAATAAAAGTAACGTTTTATTTTTAATTTCAAATCAAAACCTATTTATTTATCTTCATTTGTTCATTTTTGTTCACAAAGGTTCGCAATAATAGGCATTATCGTACGAAATTTGTTAAGTATCAGACGAAACTTCGTTTTTCGTTGAATTAGAGTAGACCGACCCCTGCACTCTCATGCAGATGATGATTAGAAGCGGGCGTCTAAAATCACCAGGTCACCATGACGACATAATGTAAAACCTCCTGTATATTAAAGTACACACGTACTTTTAGTTTTGCTTACACAGATATTAATTTCTTGTACCTTATCTATATTTGTACATCATTTTGTGGTAACTAATTTATTTATTTATTTTATTTTTTATTTATACTTCATCACAAAAAAACAGTGAATGGCGGACTTAATGCCTTAAGGCATTCTCTAACAGTCAACCATAGGGTAGTGCAGAGAAATGAAGCGGATTGATGCGAAGCCAAAACATGGTACAAAAGAATAAATATAAGAATACAATATACAATATATACAATACATATACATATATAATACATATTATATACATATACATACACATAATACAATATATATCTAATGCTAAACGACTACATATACTGCATAAATAAAAATACACATAATGAAGAAATAAGTTTCCTCAATTGTTTTGCGACTGCCAATCCTTAAATATATGCTCGCGGATTTTAAATTTAAAGGAACTGCGATTTTTTGCCACTCTGATCTCCTTGGGGAGCGCATTCCACAGAAGAACAGCTTGAATGAAAAAAGAAGAGTGAAGGAAGTCAGTGCGATGAGAGACACACTGGAGGTGTCGATTTTGAGACGAACGAAGAAATTTAGTGTGGTTAGCGCAAGAATATTGGAAGTAAGAAGCAAGGTAATTAGGCGAAGAAGGAGAGTCAAGGTAAGAGAATAAAGTGGTCAATGCCCTCTGCTGCCTGCGCAAGCGTATGGGCAGCCACTTTAGTTGCAGTCTATGTGCAGAAACATGATCATATTTACGTAAGTTGAAAACGAATCGAATGCAGTTATTTAGAAGTCGGTCCAGTTTGTTGAGCAGATCTGCATTCAGGTCGTAGTAACAGACATCAGCGTAATCAATAATGGGGAAAATCAAGCTCTGCACCAGCTGTGCCTTTACGGAGGATGGAAGGAAATTCCTCAAACGGTACAGCGCCCTCAATGACCCAGTAACTTTCTGGCAAACACTAGTAACCTGTGCATGCCAGCTCAATGTGCTATCAATAATTAAGCCCAAGTCCTTGACGTCCTGACTGTATGGGATAGTCACACCATTATAGGAGATGGGAGGCAGTGTCGCACCGTCAATCGATCTGAGGCTCCAAGAGCTTCCTATAATTATGGCTTGGCACTTGTTTGGATTGACAGCTATGCCGAACCTGTTTGACCAACTTCGAACAGCTGCCAAGTCACTAATGATTATTATATTAAAATAACATTTATTTATACTAATATTGTTCTAGTTCTAAGTAAAACATATTTTTTGATATCGTCACGCCTTTTATCCCCGAAGGGGTAGGCAGAGGTGCACTTTAGGGCACGTAATGCCGTTGTACAATGTACACCCACTTTTCACTATTTGTGTTATAAGTTCCATGTAATAGGGAGTGAGTCTATTGCCGTATACTGGGCACATTTCCAGACTCCGTGCTACTACAGAAAAATTTACCTCTAAAATTAATATGCTATGTACTAATAAACAATATTATTTATTTACTGATCATGTCCGTGAGTGATGTACAATATACATATGTATAATCATTCATTCACCTTGTTTGTTGTTTATATAAAATTTTAAATTACATAATATTATTTTCAACACGTTTTTGATATGAGTAAACCTTATCTTAAAACATGTGTATTCTGGAGATAGGCAGTAGAGTAGCGTTGTCTACAAAATGTATATATTTTACATACATTTTATATCTCAAAGTATATGTATGTTACCAGATCTTAAGCGAGGTTCACGTTTCTTTTTTCACTCAATGGCGTATATTGGGGAAGCCATGGCGCGACCGGAGTGATACCAAGGCCTCACAGAAAAACGACGTAAAACAGCGTTGTGTGAGTGAGGTTACCGGAGGCCCAATTAAACTCTTCCTAATCCCCGATTCCCCAACAACCTTTAAATTACCAAACCGGGTAGAGGCCGGTTACGCACTTGTTTCACTTCTGGCGTTTCAGGTGTTCATGGGCGGCGGCGATAGCTTATCATCAAGTGAGTCGTCTGCTCATTTACCTTATACCATAAATAAATTATCAAGAGGATTTTAGAATTTTTCGTCCAATCGCAGCAGCGGCGAAATATTGAACATCCTACTGATGTGACACTAGTTAATTCCTTATTGGACAAAAAACGATAGATTTGCACTAGGGCTATCTGGTGGGCAAAAATACTACCCTTATAATAGTAGGCGAGTAACACAGCAAGCACAATATTCCAAAAATCGAAAAGCTCAAAAATTGTTTGCTCGATTTAGAAATCGCAACGCGAAACCGTTTACATAATATTTGCGGTTACATATAGAGGATAGGTATATACAAGGAAAAACAATTAAATATGTTACAATAATTACAACACTTTGCTCGATCCAGGAATAAAATAGTAATCATATAAAATAAATAGGAATAAGTGTGGGAGAGCCATGCTTCGGCACGAATGGGCCGGCTCGACTGGAGTGATACCACGGCCTCACAGAAAAACGACGTGAAACAACGCTTGCGTTGTGTGACTGTGGTTACCAGAGGCCCAATGCCCCCCTTCCCAATCTTCCCAATCCCCCGATTCACCACCTTACCTCACCACCTCACCTTAAATTCCTAACCCCCAAAAGGCCGGCAACGCACTTGTAACGTTTCTGATGTTTCAAGTGTCCATGGGTGGCAGCGATTGCTTACCATCGGGTGATCCGTCTGCTCGTTTACCGGCTTATTCCATAAAACTCATAGTTTTCCTAAAATCATAATATTGATTCTATTACCTCCTTCTAATTGGTTTAGAAAACCCCTATAATCAGGGTATTAGGACTGAACCAAACTCCATCAAATATGACGTTTAATTAATGAGTTTCTTCATTTTATTATTATTTACCACAAAATGATTGTTTTCTTAGAACCACGTTAGGAAACACGTTTCCATAGTGATTCATTGGGTGGGGAAGACACTTGTGTTAGTTTGATCCCCGGGTTGGGAAATTATGTTGGGGAGTTTCCCCGACTTCTTAATTCTGAGTAATGAGGGATAGATTGTCGTGGTGGTCCGGAGGTTTAAGACGTCCGCTTCCCATGCATGAGAGCCTAGAGTTTACTTATACTACATAATGAATTGAATGAATAAAATTGACGGCACGGTTGGCGCGGTGGTAGGGAAACTGGCTGCCACGCAAGTTGTATCGGTGTAGATTCCCGCACGGAGCAACTCTTTGTGATCCACAAATTGTTGTATGTTTATAAGTTGTATGTTATGTTTGTAAAAGCCCCCATGACACAGACGAAAATACGAGTGTGGGGCAACGTTTAAAAAAATTACCTACACTATAATGCAATGAATCACCTATACTATCCTAAACTTTTAAGTTATAAGATCTTTCCTTGTTAACCTTGTATTTCTTGCAAATAAATATTTTTGATTTGATTCGAAACAAAATTTTTCACGTGTTGCGTCGTCGCGTTTAACTTAAGAGTCAACTCAGCTGTCAGTCCAACTTTAGCTAAACCCTATGTAATATGATTGACCATACAAATCGGAGCTAATTTTTGGTTGGTAGATATTTGTAACGACATCAACTTGAACTTCTTTATGCGCCTCAAAAAGATGGCACTCAGTATGGCTGATACCGATCCGGAGTCGCGGACTGTCTAGCAGGGCTCCGTCTCGAAAAGTAGGAGTAGGAACGGGGTGAATCACTCCTTCTCATCTCACTAAAGGAGAGAGGAAAAATTTGACGCCGCCGTCTCAAAAAAAAAAAAAAACGATCGTTCCGGTATTTCCTATCTGACTATTTTAATTGGTCCAGTGGTCACATTACTTCCAAGAAATCTTGACAAATTATAACTTACCTTTGAGACAAAATTAATTGATCTTACCGCTATGTAAGTAGGTACTGAGAAATTTAAAATCCCAGAAATGATTTGTTCGCATCGGAAATTGAATTTGGATCATGTCGTTAAAGTTAATTATAATCCTGTGAAAAAAATAAAACCTGTTATAATATCACACATTTTTATTTATCGATGGGTTAGGGTGCTTTTCTACCAAAGATATGCTATGTAGCTATGCTGCGAAGATGTAATAGCTAAGCTGTGAAACTATGTGACTGTTTCCCCTGAAACTAAGGCTATGTAGCTGTGCTATGAAGATCCGCCGCCGCATAGTAACTCTGCACATAGCTACAATACTCGCAACCATCTATAGCACACATCCATAGCACGCATTTATAAGAGGAGGATATAAGAGAAGGAAGCAACGTGTTTGTAGTATAGGACTGCATGTTGGAAAATAGAGCGGTGCGTGGTTTGTAACGTCCCGCGCTCCCCGTAAAGTGTCACGCATTATGTTAAAGGGAAATCCAGTATTGACTTCTCCTCTTTGTATTTCGTTACGAGTGGGAATATAGAATACAAATAAAGTATTTTCTTTTCTATCGACAGTCTATCAATAGCCAATATCTTAATTCTAATACAATATCAAAATAATACGAAACAGACAGTGCAAGCCCAGTAACCTTGGAGTGAGTCACACAACAAATATTTGAACCACTGGCTGACCAAGGGTTTTTACACCGGTCATGCATAAACGGTCTGTAGTTAAATAGATTATGTTAACTTAACCGTGACCAGAAATATTGTATTGTTATAATTGGAGACGATTCTAGAATGTTTGTGATAACAAAGATATGTCCTTTAGTAGATTCAACAATCGTCGTATCTGCCAATGACCTTATAGCCAAAAGCCTCGACCAATACCTGAGTAGGCTAACGTTAGAAGGGTCAAGAGCCTGATGCAGAAGGCAGTACTTCTGGATACGGCGCGTATTGTCCGGAAATTCCTCTCTTTTGAGCCCTGACCGGTAGCTTGGATTTCTCCCGTTACTGGTGGGCTACTGATTTTTTATATTTTTAATATATTTTTTTTATAAATAAATGAAAAGCTATATGTCCTTTAATCAGTCAGGTACGGTTCATTTTAACTAGACTATTCAGGTTAAACGCGCTCAAAAAGTGGCACATTAAAATATAGACAATTGACATTCAGTTTAATGTTTATTAAGGTTCAGTTCAAATTAATATACTATTTTTATGTTACGAGTATAATTCGGTAAAAGAGCAGACGGATCTCCGTAATTGGGTCTCCGGTAACCTCACTCACACAACGCAAGAGTTGTTTCACGTCGGTTTTCTGTGAGGCCGTGGTATCACTCCGGTCGAGCCGGCCCATTCGTGCCGAAGCATGGCTTTACCACACTAGTTTGAAAAAGACCAGGATAAAACTTGGCCAGTTCAACAGGATCTTCAAAGAACCATTTAACTTTAAGGTATCTACCAACTCAAAGGCATCTCGGAAGTAGCCCTTACGTTATACGACAATAGGATACATATTAGTATAACCGGACTAATTAAATACTGTCATCAATCTTGCTCAGACAGCCGGAACCGATATACATTATGCATTTTGAGACAAGGATGTGAAACCACGTGTCTGTATGTACGTTCAGAATCCGGGCTGTTACTGATAAATGTTTTGTTTGAAAAACCCAGTAGCTGTGATTGTTTGATCAGATAGACAGTTATGGATCTAGAGTACCATTTTTTAAGGTGGGGAAATCACCTTCACGACTTCTTTCGCCTTGGGCGAGGCCAGAGGGAGTGTCAGACTCTTACTGACTAAAAACCACCTCGTTACTACTCCTGCTTTTTGAGCCAGAGTCCCGGTATTCCGCTAGGTAGTCCGCAGCTCCGGGTCATCTAGAGTGCCCTTGAGGTTGGTTCAATAAGCCTAAATGGTAATTTTTAGATGTATTGAAATAAAATCATAATTGTTTATAGTCAAATTAAATAATTTTGAAATCACCAACTAGCATTTAGCAAGCGTGGTGATTAATGTTTAATCAAACCTTCTTCGAATAAGAACAAGCTTTTGGTCAGCAGTGGCCACATATTTTTTTTAAGGGGGGAAAAACATTCAATGACTTCTCTCGCCTTGGGCGAGGCGAGAGGGAGTGTCAGACTCTTACTGACTAAAAACCACCCCGTTCCTACTCCTGCTTTTCGAGCCGGAGCTCCGGTAACCTGTTACGTTGTCCACAGCTCTGAAATAATGCCACCATTATTGACCAGGTCTGGTAAACCACAACTCAATATGTTTATTGTTGTTGCTAAAAACGTAATACACAAAAAACGCTTGGATCGTTCTACAATAGTGAGATAGGTAAATAATATTTTATTTATATACAAACCATTGTTACGTGTACATTAAATATGAGGGTAAGGTTCCGTAGGTATATTATTAAAACGGTGTTTAACACATTTCTTCTGATAATGTTGTTTTTTGTGAAATACTTATATTCTATTCCATCTCATTAGGGGCAGACGAGCTGATAATAAGTGGTCAGCACTGCCCATTGAAACCCGCAATAACAGAGGAGTTACCAGTGCGTACGGCGCGTCGCGTTCCGCGCGTGCCTCAAAGAGCTATCAGACCACCACATATGGGGCCCAGTAGAGCTGATGCCTCCAGCTTGAATAGCAAGAGTATGAACGGGGTGGTGTTTAGTCAGTAAGAGTCTGACACTCTCTCTCACCTCACCCAAGGTGGGAGAAGTCAAGAGATGATATCCACACTAAAAAAAAACAAAAAATACCAGAGGAGGAGTTACAAGATAAAGACCCTACTAGCTTTCCGCCGACGGCTTCGTCCTTAGTTATCATATTATCTGTCGGTATAAACCGCATAAAGAAAGATCCATGGAGCCGTTTTAGAGTTTATCCCATTCATAAAGATAAAGATAGACAGACGCGTCTAGGAACTTCTTTTTTTAATATTATACCATAAAAAATAGGCACCCGAGCGAATCCAAGGCCAGGTATTTATAAGATTCTCTTTCATTTATTAATGATCCACTATATCTCTGCTACTTAGTGGTTTAAGTCGTATCAGAAATTAATTACTGATCACTTTCTGTGCCAAGGCCTTGTATTGTACTTTCTCCGACTACATTGTAGCTGTAAAACGTTAATTGATACCTTCCGTTTGTTTAATGTCTGTCTTAGTATTAATATTGTCTGCTAGGAGTTAACAAAATGTGGAAAAACCTGTGACTCCTTTGGTGTTGCGGGTGTCCATGGGCAGCGCCGATTGCTTACCATCAGGTGACTCGTTTGTTCGTAGGTCATATAAAAAAACATATTTATATTTAAGATGCGATTTGAAAATTAGGATTTTTTGTGGCAGTAATTTTTAGACTTAATGCAAAACTCGAGCAGCAGTAGTAGCAACGCGACAGTAGCCAGCGACACACGACGCGGAATGCAGCTCATGAATATGAACCTCTAGCATGACTTGAAACTGGTCGAGTCCCTCGTCAAATAGTAACTATATTTCAGAGTAAGCCGATAACATTATAATTAATCTAGTAATTTAGTAGTCTAGTTACTAAGAAATTTGGGTCCTTGATTCGATTTCCAGCACGAACATTATTGATTTTTTCTATATCTAAAAAAATCTTGTACATTTTCAGCAATGCCTACCCTTAAAAAGTGTCACTATATTATGTAAGTATTACAGTCAAAACAATATACACAAATATTTCCCAACTTTATCTCTTTAAAATGGTTCCAACATCACTCTCACGGAACTCTAAACCCCAAGCATTGAGCTTGACCGACATTTCTTGCTGGTAACTTTTTTACAATCACTTTTTTTTTAATCAATATACCTTTAGATTCACGGTCAGTTACATAATGGTCGGACTGTTGACCCTAGGGTGTGCGGTTTGAGGCCGTTCCATTGTTCTCCGCAGTTCTCGGAAATGTAACATTAATATGAATTTTTCTTGTCATTTATATCTGTTTGTCACGCGTTTTGTTAGTTGAAGGGGTTGGTAGAGGTGTCCTTGGTGTTGAATCTAACTCTCACTTTTCGCCAGGCACTAGGTCCTAGAGGTCCTTGGTCCTAGAGGATACGGTGCCCCTTATCGGTGCTGAAGGAGGCCAGCGGAGTGGTTTTTAGTGAGTTAAAAATTACACACTCTCTATTCTTTTATTTCCAGATTAATTACTAGAGGAGTCAATTGATAATTATGCTCCAAAAAATCCGGATTTAGGGTGCACATAGCTTAGCACTGGTTGTAACGGACTTGGAAGCTATGTTTTTTTTTATGGAAAGATGCGTGCTATGGATATGTGCTATGGCTGACTTCCCTACAATCGATACATCGCATACTCGAGCCGTAAATCTTTCTCGCACAGCTACACAGCTGAGTATCACTGGAAACGGTCACAAAGTTTCACAGAAAAGCAATACATCTTCGTAGCATAGCTTCGTAGCACATCTCTGGTGGAAAAAGCACACTAAGTATATTAATAGATTGGACATATTATGTATATGTATACATAAATGTTGTAATATTTCATAACATGAGAAATGATTATAAAATTGTTAATTAATATGTTGTAAAAGTTAGATATTAATTGATTTTTGATTTTTATTACTTTTTAATTGCTAACCATTTACCCCCTACATCTACTGGTATTATCAATATTTGTTTATACCGACCGATCTTAATGAAATATCTTCTTAATTGTTTCTGTCGTTATAAACTTATTTTCTTTTTATCAATATTTTATCGATTTTGTGCTAATTTACTGTTACTATTATGTGGGAGAGCCATGCTTCGGCACGAATGGTCAAAGTCAAAGTCAAAGTATTTATTTCAATTAATCCTAAATAAGGCACTTATGAAACGTCAAATTGAATTGTCGTCAGTCTGTCTGTCAGTGAAGCTAGGCGTTCGTTCCAAAGTGTTGCTTCGAGCCGGCTCGATCAGAATAATACCACGACCTCACAGAAAACCGACGTGAAACAACGCTTGTGTTGTGTTTCTTTGTGTGAGTGAGGTTACTCGAGGCCCAATTACCTCCTTCCCCAATCTTCGATTATCCAACAACCCTTAAATTCCTAACCCCTACAGGCTGGTAACGGACTTCAGTATTTCAGGTCTCTAGTATTTCAGGTGTCCATGGGCAGCGGCGATTGCTTACCATCAGGTGTTCCCACTGCTCGGATACTGGTCTATACCATCAAAATACCCTCCCTAGCATCCTCTCTGATAAACCTGCCTCAATTTAATGCGTATTAGAAAAAGGGCACAATGAGTGCTCCTGTACTGACATATTTTATCTACGTACAATATATGACATTAAAATTATAATTAATATTTTTCTACGCATTAGGATTAGTCTCGCAATTAATATGAAAATGTTTGTGTGTTACGCTTTCTGGCATAAACTTCTTTCATGCTAAGTGTGGGAGAGCCATGCTTCGGCACGAATGGGCCGGCTCCACCGGAGTGATACCACGGCTTCACAGAAAACCGTCGTGTAGCAACGCTTGTGTTGTGTTTTGTTGTGTCGGTAAGGTTACCGGAGGCTCAATGACCATTTTACTTTCCAAGGCAAGGGCATGAAAACATCAGCAAACTTACAATCGGCGATCAAGAGTCCACATGTATTAAAATGGAAACTCTTTTCACCACTTCACTACATAGTATAAAATAAAATCGCTTTCTCTGTCCCTATGTCCCTTTGTATGCTTAAATCTTTAAAACTACGCAACGGATTTTGATGCGGTTTTTTTAATAGATTGAGTGATTTAAGAGGAAGGTTTATATGTATAATACATGCATAATATATCACCATTGCACCTATGCGAAGCTGGGGCGGGACGCAAGTAGTATAAAATCCTTAATTACTAAAAAAATTGAGACAATGCTGCGGTACAAAAGCTAGTTTGGCAAACTGTAATTAAGAAAAATCAATCTAAATTAGTTGCTACGTCTATGTTAGATACGTTATCTAATTCATTGTATTGAAATTGTGGCGTAACACTTGCTAGTTCACAAAATAAAGTTAAACTATAAGTTAATAATTTTATTATCTTATCTTTAAAGAAACTATTACTAATGTCATAGTAGTAGCATATGTTAAGATACACACACACGACGTCACGCCTTTTTATCCCCGAAGGGGTAGGCAGAGGTGCACATTACGGCACTTAATGCCGCTATACAATGTGCACACACTTTTCACCAATTTTATTATAATTTCCATGTAATAGGGGGTGAGCATGTTGCCATATACTGGGCACAATTCGAGACTCCGTGTTCCTTGCTCGCCGTCCGCAGGCCCGTTGCAGATGGCCTTTTTTAAGGGGGGAAAATCATCCAATGGCTTCTCTCGCCAGGGCGAGGCGAGAGGGAGTGTCAGACTCTTACTGACTAAAAACCAGCCCATTCCTACTCCTGCTTTTCGAGCCGGAGCACTGGTAAGCCCGCTAGGTAGTCCGCAGCTCTGGATGGGCACCATATATTTCTATGTATCTATGTATTTCTGAAATACATACCTATTATTATAAATGTCGCTTGCGAGTTATGTATAGTAAACCCTTTGTCGCATTCTACAAAAGAGGTTATAATATATCTTACTGCATTTTATCTTCTGCTTCTGTCAATGTCAATTTTTGTAAATATTTACAGAGAAAATTTTTATATATTTTGATTTTTTATTGGTTTTTTTTATTTTGTTATGCGTTTTATTTTGCTAATTTTATACAGTTGTTACTTTATTTATATTCGAAAATGAAATCTGAGGACTCATCTGATACTGATTACAACATAGAAGATGTTGAAAAATATTGGACCGAACTGTTATTAAATTGGGTATGTACTAAAATTATATTATTGTAGGCTGTTAATAGGGTAGATGAGTAATTTTTATTTTAATGGTCGTCTTGTAGATTATTTTAAAACATTAGACATGTATTTTTTATTTTCTTACGAAAACAAATACTTTCGAAGATATATTGATTTCAAATATCGCATGTCGTCAGTTCTAGGTATATTTTATACGTAGAATTGACGCATTAAACTTGCAGACGGGTCACCTGGTGGTAAGCAATCGCCGCCGCCCATGGCCATATGAAAAACCAAACATTACACGTGTCTCTTGCAGGTCTTTCGGGGTTTAGGACTTTAAGAGTTCTTGGGGAATCAGGGATTGGGAAGATTTGGAAGGGGCCTGAATTGGGCCTCCGGTAACCTCACTCACACAGCGAAACACAACGCAAGCGTTGTTTTACGTTGAATTTCTGCAAGGCCGTGGTATCACTCCGGTGGAGCCGGCCCATTCGTGCCGAAGCATGGCTCTCCCACACTCAAAAAAACGGGTGATTAAGATGAAAAAATTGATGATGATGTCTAGGTAATTTATCCTTTGCAGGTAAACAAATGTGTGCATCCAGAAAAACGAAAACCAGTAAAGCAACTGAACACCAAGAGCCTGGTGGCTGTTCTGAACAAATATAAACAAGACATATATGGTGAAAAGGCTGCTAAGCCTGTATATACTATTTATGATTTACAGGCGTTTCTCAAGAAAAAGTACCCGTTATTGAAATTGAGGTAAGTTAGAAAGATATTTAATAATTCCACATGGAAGGTGTAGGATAGTAGGTTTTTAAATTATTGTCGTGTGGTTAAATCATACTTGTAAACTAATAGACCTTTATTGAGATTTGGTTGTTGGTTTATTTGAAGGTTTGCCAATGAATATTAAAGACAACATAATATGCCATAAAACCATAATAGTTTAACCATTAATCGTTTTATTTCAAATAAAACGTTGTCCTACTGGCGGTCTGACTTTCTCTCTCGCCTCGCCCAAGGCGGGAGAAGTCATTGGATGATTCCTCCCCTCCCAAAAGCCACATTAAATTGTAACCACTTGCTTAAATATCCAGCTTGATTAGAAAACCATTGTTAATTTCCATGGTGGACGCCTCACCTATTCCAATAAAAATCCAAAAAACAAAGACTGTATTTACTTCCAGATGTTTTTTCGAACTAAGAGATATACCAAACAAGTTGTATGTCATGTATTCCATCATGCTGTTCCACTGCTGTGTCCAAATAGAGGGGAGTGAGGTGGATAAGGAGATATGCAACAATTTGACCAAGGAGGAACAAGATATGACGCTGAAGTTCTGCGAGAGATTAGCTGATATGGAAGTAACGGCTAGTGGTATTCAGTGTGCTATCAAAGGTAAGATTGTAAGGTATAAGCCGGTAAACTAGCAGACGGATCACCTGATGGTAAGCAATCGCTGCCACCCATGGACACTTGAAACACCAGAGGCGTTACAAAGTTACAAGTGCGTTGTCGGTCTTTTGGGGGTTAGGAATTTAAGGGTTGTTGGGGAATCAGGGATTGGGAAGATTGGGAAGAGGGGTAATTGGGTCTCCGGTAACCTCACTCACACAACGCAAGCGTTGTTTCACGTCAGTTTTCAGTAAAGGTCGTGGTATCACTCCAGTCGAGCCGGCCCATTCGTGCCCAAGCATGACTCTCCTACACTTGATTGAGGGTTTGGTGATCGTATTTGTGAACTTTGACCGGTTTTTAGTAATTGGAGATGGAACCTACAACAATTATGTAAATCTTTGGTAATCAAGATAATCACGTCTATTAATAACAGAGCTATAGAAAAGATGGTATAGGTACTATTAGTAGCTACACCCTATGCACTTAAGATGGTAATAAAACAAGTTTTAATAACTGATACAAAAGTTATAAAATTTGCAGAAGCATATGGACTAGTACTCTCAAATGTAAAGGCCAAGAAAGAAGTTAAAGACGCAGAAACGCTAAAAGAACTAGAAACAGAATCCAGCGAACCAAGCACATCACCAGGAAAGAGTTCCTTCAACACAGTAACAACAGAAAATACCACAGCAAAGAAGAGTAGCAGAGAAGAGAAAAGTGAACTTTCTGACACTACAAATAAGGACTCAAATACTTTGAAATTCAAATCCTCAATAACTGTTCTGCCATCAATAGTTACTGATACTTCTTATTCAGAAGTGGATTATGTCGTCAACTACACTTCCAAGTCTGATGTAACTGAAAAGGAACCTTTTGATAAATCTCCTAAAGTTCAACTTCATGTACACCGTTATACGTCTAGGGATGGAAATGTGGCCACGGATTCTGCTGAATTAAGTAAGTTTGAAATAATAAGTAATAATAAGACTGCTTTGTTGGTCTGGTGGTCGTAAGTGCGAATGCCGGGCACGGGGTCTCTGGTTCGATTCCCAGGTCGGGCAAAGTATGTAGGGCTATTTTCGGTTTTTTGAAATTTCTCTTCTTTCTCAGTAATAGCACGGAGTCTGGAAATGTGCCCGGTATATGGTAATAGGCTCACCCATACATGGGACTTATAACATAAATTGTGATGTGTGGGTTATACGTTGTACCGATGAAAAGTGGGTTGTTCATTGTACAGTGCTATAATGTGAACCTCAGCCTACACCTTCGGTGATGAAAGGAATGACGATATACATGACGATACAGATAATTGTGAATATTTCCTAGGAAAACGATGCGGTCTTCATTGTGCGTGCAATAGATGCAGTTCCAATCAGCCGCCTTGTTGTGGAGAGCCCACAAAGAGTCCAGTGTTTTGCCAACAAGAGTACAAAGCGTACCATTATGGCGAAAAAAAGAAGGGGAATATATTTACCAATTTTCCGTAAGTACATTACAAATCAGACTATTCTCCATTCTCTATAACTCGCTTAGGGTCGATTTATAATAGCGCAGAGTCGAAATGCATCGAAACGTCTATCCAAAACTGCACGTAACAAATTCTACCTTAACTCCACAGTGTAAGGGTCGAAGCGTTGTTCGCTCGCAGACGCGCGAATTCTAACGAATGCGTGCGCCTTTTTACAATCTCAGAAGTAAAGTGTGCGTAAGCGTACGCACTGTTATGCACTGTTGGAAACAGTCAGAAAGAACTACTGTCCTAATTATTTCTTTTATTATAATATCATTGGTGTCCTAATTGGTGTCCTCGTTGGTACAGTGGTCGCAAGTGCGACAAGGGGTCTTGGGTTCGATTCCCGGGTCGAGCAAAAGTGTTACTAGGCGGTTTCACAATAGTAGCACGGCGTCTGGAATTATGCCCAGTATCCACTGGCTACTACTACTATATTGCCATATGACAATAGGCTCACCCCCTATTACTTGGGACTTATAAACACAAATGGTGAAAAGTGGGTGTACATTGTACAGCGGCATTACGTACGCGGCGTAACACACTTTGTCTATCCCTTCGGGGATAAAAGGTGTGACGTTGTTGGTGTCCTAATGAATATTTATCCCCTTAATCCTTATTTTTTTATTTCATCAGATACGAATTGGATTTCGAGTTCAACTGGACGGCTTTTTTTGTCGTTATCATATTGCTTCTGCTCTTAGTAGCAGCAGGAGTTTTAATATATCTATATTTCTTTCAATCGTTCGGAAGTAAAACTGTCGAGTCTACCGCAGAAAAGATTGAAGAGTTTCGAATGAGTGCGAGTCAAGAAGCTAGGTAAGATATCATCATCATTCAAGTGTGGGAGAGCCATGCTTCGGCACGAATGGGCCGGCTCGACCGGAGTAATACCACGGCCTCACAGAAAACCGACGTGAAACAATGCTTGCGTTGTGTTTCGTTGTGTGAGTGGGGTTACCGGAGGCCCAATTACCCCCCTTTCCAATCTTCCCAATCCACGATTCCCGAACAACAACCCTTAAATTCCTAACTCCCAAAAAGCCGGCAACTTGTAACGCTTCTGGTGTTTCAAGTGTCCATGGGCGTCGGCGATTGCTTTACCATCAGGTGATAAGTCTGCCCGTTTACCGGCTGGTTTCATTAATAAAAAATGGATTAGGATTCAGTGTTGGAAAATTTATAATTTTTTAAAACGTATAGAATCGACTTTTAGTATTGAGCCCTTTTTCTCCTATTTATTAGGGCATATTTTTTATTACATACATAACTTTACGCCTGTCTTCCATGGAAGTCAGAAACAATCGAATGCCAATGGCTACGAATCTTAGGTTCTATGCACACCACGTGTTTTAAACGCGCCAACGACGCGCGTTTAAAAACATGGTGTGCATAGGCCCTTACATACCTACCTCTTTCGTTTCATCAACAGTCTTTCCATGTATGCTCGTCGGTTAAAGGTTTTACATTTTTTATTATTATTTTTTAATTATCACCAAAAGAAAAGTAAATAGGTACAATTTGAATCGCTGCTATAAGTTTATTATTACCGATTTTTTTTGGCTGTTTTTAACCAGAGATGTGCTATGTTGTTGTGGATGCGTTTGGCTTCCATCAATCATATTCATTGGTACACATACCTTAGCACTGTTGGAAACGGTCTTAGCTAAGCAACGATTTTATATTGAAACTAGCGGACCCGACAGACGTTGTCCTGTCTACACGTCTTTAATTTGAAAATTTTAAACTTTTTTAATAAGCTAAAACATTCTGGACCTTTTTGATGAAAATTATAGAGCAAGATCCCAGAGCTGTCAGACATATGTTATTTTTACAAGCATTTAACCTTCGGCTTACAGTAGTCTTGTATATACTTTTTAATGTCTGAATGTTTGTAAAGCTGGCCGAGTGACACCAGCGCAGGTACCAGGTGAGAAAGGTGACTAAAAATTAGACTAACTTAACTTATTTTTTTATGTCTGATTTTTATATATGTTTTGTAGAATATTAATCTGAAATCATATTAAAAAAATCAGACACTTTCCATGGACCAAAACTTTTGTCAGACGCTTTAAAACTGTAAGAAAAAATAAATGAACTTAATTTATTTTTTAATGTCTGATTTTTTTATATGCTATTAAGATAACTATTACAATGTCATATTTAATTAGTCAGACAAATTGCATGGACCAAACTTCCCCTAAATACCAAAATTACTCAACCATGTGTATGAACGCGAGAGCACTATGCACATGCGCTTCAGACCGAGTGAGACATCCATGGTAACTCGGTTCCCGTTCTTAAACTCACAATCTATTACTGTAGGTACTACTGCACATGTATGTGTATATACTTTGAAAAATTGAAAATATTATTCTAGGATGCTCATCAGAATCACAATACTACAATATTAACACTTAACAATAACAAGGTACAAAATCAGCCAAAAATCAGTTATTCTCTTTCACTTAATTCTTCATCTTCATTATTATGGTTCTCTAAATATTTATTTGGGCATACTTCCCATTTACCTTCGACCTTCTTCAAGTGTACTATATTCCTACGAAGTCGTTTCCCATTTTCATCATTTACTACTTCAACGTCATTGCCTTTTTTATTGAGTACCGTATGTGGCGCATCATTAAATGTAGCTGTTAACTTATTCTCCTTCACGGTGTTTTTTACATATACTTTTTCTCCGACTTCAATGTTTGATTCAGTTGCTTGTCTTTTTCTGTCTGCATATTCTTTGCCCTTTGTTTTCATTTCCACATCTCTGTCCTTTGTTTCTAGATCTACTTCTGCAAATTCAATATCTAACACAGAAGGTAGCTTGTCTCTAAATTTACGCCTGAAAAAAGTTCAGCAGGAGATTTACCGGTCACAGAATGAGGAGTGCTATTGTACATGGTCATATATTTAAGTAAATCTTCTTGCCAATTGGACCTTTGGCTTTGGCTTATTCGTAACCGTTTCAATATGTCCCTGTTTTGTCTTTCAACCTCCCCGTTTTGCTGTGGCCAATAAGGAATGCTATGGAACAACTGAATACCGAATTCTTTGCAAAAATCATCGAATTCTGTACTAATAAACTGTCGGCCGTTATCAGCAGTAATACTCACGGGTGTGCCTAATCGAGAAAATATCTCTTTCAGTATATTTATTGTGTGCGTTGAGTCAATAGTTTTTGTAATTTTTACCTCTTTATAACGACTATAATAATCTATAACGACTAAAAGGTAATGTCCAGTCGGTAAGGGTCCGAGATAATCTATGGCTATATCAATCCAGGGTTGTATTGGAAGCTCACGTCTGCGCATGGGATTCGGGGGATTAGGAGCAGAAACTAGAGTACAGCCCTTACAAGATCTGACATAATGTTCTGCGTCTCTATCGATTTTGGGCCACCATACTTTGGATCGTAGTCGTGTTTTCATAGCTACGATGCCCGGATGACCTTCGTGAGCTGCATTTAAAACTTTCGACCTCAAAATAGACGGTATAACGATTTTATTCCCTCGCAAAAGTAAATTATCTTGAAAACAAAGCTCATGTTCGAAGATCTTGTAAGTGCTGACGCTTTGTTCCCAGTTATTATTATAGATTCCAATTCTAACTAATTTCAGTTCTGGATCCGCTTCACATGCTTGCGTCAGCTCACGCAAGGTGATTGCGGTAGGACGAGATTCATCAACAACTAGATTTAAATAGTTATCGTCATCGAAAGGTTCTGGAGACTGACTATTATCGACACACAATCGCGACAATGAATCCGCAATATTTTTCTTGCCCGGACTATAGACAATTTTAAAATTGTACGACTGTAGGCGGAGAACCCAACGTTCGATTCTCGCACATGGTTTAGAATCTGGCCCGAATATTACCTCCAAAGGCTTGTGGTCACTGATGAGTTCGAAACTATCCTTGCCAAACAAATACATATCAAAATGTTCTACTGCCCATACTAGAGCAAGAGCTTCTTTCTCAGTTTGACAATAACGTTTTTCGCGGTCTGAGAGGCTTTTGTTACCAAATGCAATTATTCGCGGCCCATTCTTACCATGCTGAACGAGTACAGCGCCTAACCCAACTGGACTAGCATCAGCGTATACTTGGGTGCGGTCTAGTGGATCATAGTATCCTAAGGTTTTAATTTGTGTCATAGCCCGTTTTAACCCTTCAAATGCGCGTGACTGTTTATCACCCCAATGAGAAGTAATATTAGTACCCTTGTTCAGTTTTAATCTTAAAAGTTCGCGTAAAGGTTCAGTCCATGTTGCTAAATTAGGGATCCATTTTCCTACATAATTTACCAGCCCTAAAAAGCTTTGTACCTCTTCTATGACACTAGGTACTCGAAAGGAGTCAATTGTTTTAATATACTTATCTAAAGGCTTTACTCCCTCACAAGACAGTTGATGCCCGAGGAATTCTATTTGTTTAACCCCGTAAACACACTTTTCATCATTTAAAGAGACATGATTATCTTTTAAAACCTGTAAAACTTGTTTTAACCTCGCCCCATGTTCAGCCACATTGCTACCGTTGACGACAATGTCATCTATAAAATTAACCACCCCAGTACAAGGCAAAAGTACTCTTTCTAAGTTCTTCTGAAAAAATTCAGGAGCGCAGGAAATACCGAACATGAGTCGCTTGTATCTAAACAGTCCCTGGCTACAAATGAATGTTGTGATGTATCTACAATTCTCACTCAACTCTAATTGATGAAATGAATTTTTTAGATCCAGTTTAGAAAATATTTTGGCATTTCTGAACTTTGGTATTAGCTGTTCCATAGTGGGCAAAGGATGTTTTTCTCTAATAATGGCTTGATTTGCTCGCCTCATGTCTACACAGATGCGAACATCTCCGTTACTTTTTAGAACGGGTACAAGGGGAGAGATCCAATCAGAAGGGCCATTTACGGGTTCTATGATATCTAAATCAAGTAGCTCCTGAATTTTTTTATTAATTTTAGCCTCCAAGGGTATTGGAACTCTTCGACAAGGTTGAGAGACCGGTTTGACAGACATATCTATAGGGATATGGATTTGGACATCTTTAAATTTAGGAAACCTACCATCGATTGCATTAACACCTATTCCTAGTTTCTTTAAAAGACAGCTGCTCAGAAATGATTTGTTTTTGCCTGTTTATGCATTTTTTTTTTAATAAATAATTGTTTTTTAAATTATATTTTTTTCTTTATCTATAAATATTCATATTAAACGTAGTAAGTTTTTTTAAAATATTAAGATATTTTAGTCTGAAGCGCATGTGCATAGTGCTCTCGCGTTCATACACATGGTTGAGTAATTTTGGTATTTAGGGGAAGTTTGGTCCATGCAATTTGTCTGACTAATTAAATATGACATTGTAATAGTTATCTTAATAGCATATAAAAAAATCAGACATTAAAAAATAAATTAAGTTCATTTATTTTTCTTACAGTTTTAAAGCGTCTGACAAAAGTTTTGGTCCATGGAAAGTGTCTGATTTTTTTAATATGATTTCAGATTAATATTCTACAAAACATATATAAAAATCAGACATAAAAAAATAAGTTAAGTTAGTCTAATTTTTAGTCACCTTTCTCACCTGGTACCTGCGCTGGTGTCACTCGGCCAGCTTTACAAACATTCAGACATTAAAAAGTATATACAAGACTACTGTAAGCCGAAGGTTAAATGCTTGTAAAAATAACATATGTCTGACAGCTCTGGGATCTCGGACCATTATTATTCAAATGTTATGACAATATCTAACGTCATTAATATTTGACACTGCGATGGTAGCGCCGTCCGTCGGATCCGATGTAAAACATTCCAAAATCAACAACTACTAATAAATTAAAAATTAATTAAAAAAACATTGTCCAGCGGACAAAATTGTGAATCTAAACCATTCTCAGATCCTCTTGAACACACACAAAAAGTTTCATCAAAATCCGTCTAGTCGTTTAAGAGGAGTTCAGTGACATACACACGTACAGAAGAATTATATATATAAAGATATGCATGCTATGGTTGTGTGTTATGAATGGCTTCCCAACTATCGATACATCGCATACTCGAGCTGCGCCTTTTCCTCGCACAGCTACATAGCTTAGTATCAG
Source organism: Spodoptera frugiperda (assembly GCF_023101765.2). Lineage (NCBI taxonomy): Eukaryota > Metazoa > Arthropoda > Insecta > Lepidoptera > Noctuidae > Spodoptera > Spodoptera frugiperda. Next base: position 7,090,971 of record NC_064228.1, on the reverse strand, counting down.
TGGAAACGATGACAAAGTTGCACAACTTACCTATCAGCTATATAGCACATCTTTGGTGGAAAAGCACCCTTATACTGTACAGTAGCGATTCACGTATCAATATTCGAAATCAAAACTAAATGCTGTCTTTAAATTGTCAGGGTTTTCCAATTCAACTCTTACATATGCAAGAACGGCTTTTGTGAGAAAGTCATTGGACCAACTTCGGAATACTTCTACTCCTCATTGAGCAGGTGCACGCTCTTATGTACGGGACCACAAATATGGCCGTTTCCCATCGGCTACACTTACTACAGTAAGAAGATCGTAACCCTAGCCACGAGCAGATTAGAATACAAATTCAATTCCGTACCTTCCGAGGCTGTCCACATATATTTAGCAGAAGCCTTCAAACTCTTTCTTGGTGATATAGCGAAACTAGAACAATACACAGCAGAATCCAGAAGAAACATATCTAGAGACTCAGTTGTGAAGAAGATGTCCATAGAAATGGATGTGGAGACAGATCCTGATCCACGATTAAGATTGGACACAGAAGAATCATATCAGATTAAGGTCGAGACCATAAGTAACCAGGTTCTGGTGAAGTTGATGGCAGCTTCGTTCTGTGGCATGAGACATGCCCTGGAGACTCTCAGTCAATTGATCCTATTAGATCAAACAACTGGCTTCTTAATAACTCTATCAAATATGGTGATTAAAGATGCCCCCAGCTACAAATACAGAGGTCTCATGTTGGATACAGCAAGAAATTTTATACGAGTACCAGATATTATGAGGACATTAGATGCTATGGCTTACTCTAAACTAAATACATTCCACTGGAGAATCTCTGACGTCACCAGCTTCCCTTTGTTTCTTCCAGAAGTCCCACAGCTGTTCGAATATGGTTCTTATGGTAGAAATTTCATGTATACTAAGGAGGATGTAAGGGCTGTGGTGAAAAGGGCTGGGATTCGTGGTATTAGAGTGGTGATGGAAGTGGCAGCCCCAGGACCTGTGGGAAGACCCTGGTCTTGGGTCCCAGAAGCGACATGCCCAAGTAAGAACAAAAATTTCACGTGCAGCAACATTCTATGCCTGAGATTAGGCATGCGTGATTCAGTTTTCGATATCCTGCAAATAATTTACTCTGAGATCTTAAAGCTGACGAAAATTGATGATGTTTTCCATTTGAGTGATAGTGTATTCTCTTTGGCTAATTGCTTTTATTTGGTCGAAGAGAGGGAGGGGTTTTTGGAAAAGGCTTTGGAGAGATTGAAGATGGCCAATAAAGGGTTCCTACCGAAGTTACCAATTGTCTGGTACTCTACACATTTGACCAAGGATTATGAGGCTCGAGCTTGGGACAGGTAATATAATATATTTTCTCCATAGATTCATTATCATCTTCATATTTCACTGCTGGACTATGCCTCCTCTATATAAGTTGCCATCCATAATTTAGCGGGTGGGTTGCAAAATATATAGGGTGCCTGATAATTAGTGACAGATATTTAAACACGTGATTGTATTAATGATTACAAACAACTTTCCCAAAGAATCTTTTTGTATACTGATTAGTTTTATCTTTTATCACAATAACAAAACAACAAAACTTCATTAGCACGTAATGTTCCAAAATATGTACTAGTCTTCCTATAACGTGGCTGCGGGCGCCTCGCTGCTAACAGCTGATCATGCGAAAGCAAACACGCAAGAATATATCGTTGTGTTGTTATTGTGATAAAAATAAAACAAATGACGTATTCATTGGTAACTATAACTCATTTAAATTACTTTATCAAAAAATAACCGTAACGTAAATGGTATAAATAACTCAGTTTTACCTTATAATTAGTTTATCTAAACAAGTGTAGCATATATAAATTTAGGTTAAGGATCGATAAAGTTCATTATCGTCTGTATTAATATATAAAGCTAAAGAGTTTTTTTTAATTGTTTGAGCGCGCTAATCTCCGAAACAGCTGGTCCGAATTATATAAGTGTTGTCTTTTTGTGTTGGATAGGCCACACAAAAGGAATCATTCAATTCGGTTCATAAGATCGGAGATTAGCGCGTTCAAACAAACTCTTCATCTTTATATAGCTTATATCATAATAGCTACTTTCGCGCGGTTTCACCCACTCTGCTCGGCTCCTATTGATCACGTAGGGTGATGATTAGCATATAGCCTTCTTCGATAAATGGACTATCCAATACAAAGGGAGTCATTCAATTCGGCCCCATAGATTCGGAGTTTAGTGCGTTCAAACAAACAAACTCTTCAGCTTTATGTATAAAAATAGATACAGATTCAAGGAGGCCTACATATTATATGTCATTTCCCTGGGACTCGCCGGACTTCAGTGTTCCGGTGTTTTCATGTTTGTATCTACTGTAGATCCTGGTGCACAGGAGTTGCAGCAGTATGGGAGGTTGTGGTGGGCTTGTCCCATAAAAAAAATATATGTTTAGAAGTGGACGATATGATAACAATAATATTTTGGATAATATGATAATAATAATGATGAGGTATTTCCAGATATGGAGTGCAGTTATCGGAATGGCAGCCAAATCCGACAGAACAGTTCCTGAGCAGATTCAAAGTGATACATTCGAGCAGGTGGGACTTATCCTGTGAGGTGAAGAAACACAGGTGTCAACGGTACAGGTAAGATTATAATACATATGTTCTGATAATTTTCAAAAACATCTGAATATCAGTTAATCATCATCGTACCGCAAGCCAATAGGCGAAGCGTCACCGCTTCATTGTAGATATCACACCCACTTGCACGAAGCGCTTCGCTTCAAGCTAAGGAGTGGAATTCTTTGTCAGAGGCTATATTTCTTTAAAGGCCCAAGTGATTATGTTGCTTTTGGGCAGACGTGCCCCATAAAAAAAAAACCTTCGAAAAGCATGTTAAACTACTTAAATTAAGGTTATGTAGAACATTAATTAAGGTTCTCATTATTATGAAAATACGAAAACGATACGATAAAAACTAGCCGATAAAGCAAAAAATCGCACAATAAAACACTGTTTGTCAGTGGGTGGTTGGTCTTGAATCTATCAATTTATGCTAAAGTGAAGAAACATTATAATAGCTCTTTTGCAATCAGTTTCATTATTCTGGGTTACATTAACACATTCTTAAACAATCAATGATATTTATTATGAAATATCTTCACATAGGCCCTATGAGGGGTCCCTATAATGAAGATATTATGACCCCAATTTATACACATAATTATTTTGTTATCGGAATAGTCTGAAGGAAGGGACCTCTGCCCTCTAGACGAAATAGGATGATGTAAGATATACGTTTTATATCTCATTATTTGACTCTGCAATATAATATACTTAATAATATATATACTACTTAATAATATATATACTTATTATAGAATAAGTATATTATATTGCAGAGTCAAATAATGAATAATGAGATATATATATATATATTTATACAATTGTACAGCGGCTTCACCCGCGTTCCCGTAGGATAAAAAGTGTCCTTTAAAAACTAACTTCTACCTCCAAATTATAATAATTCCGGCGCTGCGGACTGTTTAGCGGGTTACCGGGGTTCGTGAATGCTAGTTTAGCCTTTAACTTATTGATACACTTGCAATAGAATATTGTTGACTGATTTGTAAAATATGACGTGTAAACAGCCGTTGGCTGACCCTAAATAAATAAATAAAATAAACTTCGTCCGCATAACTTAGGCTGAATTTTTTTGTTCATATTTTCGAAAACAGGATCATTAAAGAAAATGTTGATCTTATTATTTTTTGTCTAATTTGTATAAATATCATGATTATTTGCAAAAAAACACATTTAAAACTACCATTCTCGCGAGATCTCGGGCTTTCATGACCCTAAATCTCGCAAGATTTGTATTCCTTAGTCACAATATATGAGAGTTGCTCAAGGATAATATTGGCGGTCAATCTCATAATTTGACTTTTTCATGTCTATGTTACGTCTACATAACAAATAATTTGTTTTTATTTAAAATCCAATGTTACATTTTATATTTCAAAGTCATATATTTGTACACTTGGGAGCAAAGAAACGGAGCCAATAGCGTTTCTCCTTTTTCATTTCTTGATGAATATTTCTGATAGAAGTATTTTATTAATTGCTAACGTTATGTCATATGAATGGCAATTTAAGTAACCTTTAATATAAGAGTATTTTGTTGCTAAATGAATAACTTCTTTTTTAAAGTTATAGAGGCTTCTTTAAAATGGAATTTTAGTTGTAAGAGTCATGATTCGGCGCGAATGGGCCGGCTCGACCAGAGTGATACCACGGCCTCACAGAAAACCGACGTGAAAAACGCTCGCGTTGTATTTTGATATGTAATTCAGGAATAGAGGCTCAAAAACCTCCCTCTCCAATCTTCCCAATCGCCGATTCCCCAACAACCCTTAAATTCCTAACCCCCAAAAGGCCGACAACGCAACGTCTAACGCCTCTGGTGTTTCGGGTGTCCATGGGCGGCAGAGATTGCTTACCACCAGGTGATCCGTCTGCTCGTTTACGGGCTTATACCATAAAAAACCAATGCTAGTGGCTCCGTTTCTTTGCTTCCAAGTGTAGATATATCTGTACATATATAACCTTTATATACTAATATATGTCAACTGCCGTTATAACTGGAGGCAATGGACAAATATGTCATGTATTGTGACGTCATTAAGCAGCATTGCTTATTATTTATAGAATTTAGTTAACTGGTTCACCTTGCAAATTTTAGTTAGTGTTATATTTGATTTAACTGTTTGAAATGAACTTGATTGTTTGTTTGTTTGTTATGCTTTTATGGTTAAATTGTTGAACTGATTTTGAGAAAACTTGAATCAATCATCCTAAAATTACTACTAATATTATAAATGCGAAAGTTTGTGTGTGTTTGTTGCTCAATTACGTCAAAAAGAATGAAAGGATCGGTATGGAATTTAGAACAGAGGTAGAATATGGTCTGGAATAACACATAGGTTACTTTTTATCCCAAGAAAACGCGAGTGAAGCCGCTGGCAGAAGCTTATATATAATAAACTGTAGGTATAAAAATTAAATTACCGCAAAGAAGAAAAAGTAAGAGAGAGTTTATAAACAAACGTACAAAATATGGTGTACATTTCTATTAAAATTAAAATAAAACTATTTAAAACTTAAAGTTTGTTTACAAAATTATTTAAAAACGTCCACAGTTTTCATGTTAACCCATAAAATATATTTAGACTTAAAAAATCACAGGCAAACCCAAGCTAAACAAATTGTATTACTATTATCTGCGAGTAATTGCCGGAACAAAACGTTTGCATTAAACAAACAAACAGCGCGTACTACAGATCCTAATTTACAAGGACAGGGTCAAATATATTAATAATTAATTACTAAGTAACAAAATATTATTTATTATTGTAGTACAATATTTTTTTATTTATCTTTATTGGCCCTCCAACAATTGTATACATTGTTACATTTAATAACAAAATATTTCTAATATGTTTAAGTAAAATGTTACAATCGATTATACTGACTTAATTTAAATCCTTAATTTATATCCTAGCCAAGATGACTACAAATACGGCTAATTAAACCGTGGCTTAGTAGTAAAGGCAAAATGTCTTGCTTTTAAGTCTTTGAGCTGTCCCCTTCGGAAAAAAGAAGATTTGTAAAATCCATACATACATATGTATAAATAAGAATATTTATATGCGAATTTTGAAAATGTGTCTATATTTTCTTGGCAGGACCTGGCAAGACATGTATTCGTGGAAATCCTGGCGGAATATTGAGGTGTTCACCATTGAGGGAGGAGAGAGTATTCTGTGGACGGACTTGGTTGATAGTGGTGTGTAATAATATGTCATAAGATATAGTAATAATTTTAGTAACGTTAAGGTCTAAAGGCGACACGAATTCCCAGTTAATATTAAAACAGAATAGAAGGACTGTGTGCAAGCACCCACGACACAGGAGAAAAGTGTGCGGCAACGTTTTAGTAAAGAGAAGAGAAAGAGAGAAGGACTTCTTTTTACTAAAAGTCACGGTTTACTCACGTACATTAATGGAGAAAAGCTCTACTAGTTTCGAGTCACAGAGGGACTCTTCATCATGAGCAGCGTGCGCAGACAGTAGGCTGCGCGATATTCTACTGTCTGTGTGAATAGTAACTAGTAGAACTTCTCTCTATGAGTAAACCGTGATTCTTAGTTAAAGGTGTCCTTCTATTCCGCTTTAATATTTACTGGGAATTCTCTTTAGAGTTTTTCTCTATTAATGTCTGTGAGTAAGCCGCGATTTTTTAGGTAATTTAATATATCTCTCGGTAGAAGAAGAATACAGTCTATGGTAATAAGTACAAAAAACTAAACATAATTTTTGGTTTTGTCTCATGATTTGTATATGAAATAATATTTACTTTCTAGGCAACTTGGACACACATTTGTGGCCTCGAGCGGCGGCGGTGGCAGAACGGCTCTGGTCTGATATCGCCCTCAATGGAACCGTCAGTGGTGAGGTCTACGTCAGGCTTGACAGCCAAAGGTACAACCTTTTTCTAATTGTCTAGGCTTTTTAGAAGAGGAAAACATCTTCAACTGACTTTTTCTTGACTAGTCTTGGGTGATGAGAGAGGGAATGTCAGACTTTTACTGACTAATTCTTACTTCTATTTCAAGCCGCGACCCCAGTTACTCGCAAGGTTGAATGCCGCGTCTTATGCTTAGCACAGCTCTATCTCAACCAGTCTGAATTCGTTAACATCCGAAATTGAAAACCGATCCGAACAAAAACTCAATAGAACTAATGTCAAAAATCGATATGTACCCAAAATTTTTCAGAGCTGCCAACTACCTCTACCGGGTTTACCGGGGCTCCGGCTCGAAAAGCAGGAGTAGCGGGGAGATTTTTAGTCAGTCAAGTCAAGAGTCTGACACTCCCTCTCGCTTCGTGGAGATTATGGCCAATTGTCTTTGTGGAACTAGAAGAAGCTCTCAGTTACAGCTTTCGTCGTTTGTCCAGACGACTATCAAGTTATTGATGGGGATGCTGTCACTACTAACTCCTCAATTTTCGATTTTCACCCTTCAAAAAACACAAAATCTTTGGTTAAAAAAAAGAAACAAAAGAAAATAGTTCGTTTCTGTTTCGTAACTACTTGATTTCTCTTTCACTCTTTTTCACTAGTTACCTTTTTTGTCACCAGATGGCGCATGGTACTAAGATCGATTCAGGTGCAACCAATATGGCCGCTCTACTGCAGTTTCAATCCTGGAATATGTCTAGACAAATTGAGACACAGAGAAATAACCAGAACTATTAGCTAATGAAAGGTTTTATTCACAAAATACAAGCTTTCAAAATAATTGTGTTTTATATTAAACTAGCAACCCGCCCCAGCTTTCCATGGGTTCAATGGTGATATATTATGCATGTATTATACATATAAATCTTCCTCATGAATTACTCTATCTATTAAAAAAACTGCAACAAAATCCGTTGCGTAGTTTAAAATATTTAAGCATACAAAGGGAAATAGGGACAGAAAACTTTGTTTTATAATATGTACTATATGTAGTGATGATTCCAAAACAGAATTAAAATATGTACATTAAGATACTAAATAACTATGCGAACGAACTATGAAGCAAGTACAAAGAGGAGATGCCATAATGTGATTGTGCACTGTGACAAAACAAATCGGCCCTGCTCAATAATAAAATCATAAGTAAAAAAGTGCAGATAGGTTATAAGCGCTCAGAAAGCGTCACATTAATAATGTTTTTGTAGTATGGGACTGCATGTTGGAAAATACAGTGGGGCGTGGTTTGTAACTTCCTGCGCTCCCTGTAAAGTATCACGCATTATGTTAAAGGGAAATCCAGTTAAGACATTAATTCTCCTCTTTATTATTTGCTTCCTGGGACAAACTAACATCAAATTGATGTATTCATTATTTGTTTTTCATTAGAATCGAGTCAAAATGAATTGTGAAAACAGCTCCTTAAAATAATTGTTATTTATCTATCTCTACAAACTACATTTTTCAACAATACACCTAAATTTCCTTTTTGTGAGTGGGGTATATCGCTCAATGTCTTCTCCCGCCTTGGATGAGGCGAAAGGGAGTATCAGACTCTTACTGACTATAAACCTCCTTTTGCTGCTTTTCAATCTTGAGTTCCAGTAACCTGCTAGGCAGTCTGCAGCGCCGTTCATACCACACTGATTTTTACATTTCCTATTGCACTTTATCTGTATCATCAACAGTTTTGTTTATTTTCCCCCTAGCCGTATTATTTGATAACATTCTGTCAATCTCACCACCGATCACTGTAGTATAATTTTTAATGACAGATGCAATAGTGACAGTTACATTTAACAGTTCTTTGTCAATTTTATCATCTATGGCTGCAGTGACATTGGTCAAAATAGTGTTATCTTTAACATTAAGTTGTTTAGTAGCAAATGTAGCTATATCAGTGCTAAAACTAATAGTGCTTTCATTTATAATAGTGTTTTTGTCATACACTATAATGTTAGTATTCCCTATACCAGGGGTTATATAATACACATCATTGCTTAAAGCAGTAGTGCTGCCATCTATAGTATTGTTTTTGTTACGGATTATTATAATGTCATTTATATCATTACGTAAACCAGGCATCGCGTAAACAGCACTGTTGTTTATATTTTCTGGTAGTTCATATGTTTTATTATAAGGGAAAACATTACTTGTAGTAGTATTTTTGGACATGGTATCATAGAAATTGGCATTAATATCACTATCATTGTATAAATCTCTATCTCCAGTATCTATCCTCATATAGATATAGGATTTCCAATTATCATCTTGATTATCATGATGAGAATAGATTGGCTTGAATTCTCCTCTGTATTGTATTTGCACCTCCTCTATCATTCCTACTACATTGAAGTATGTTCCTCCTAAGAGTGCTATCAAACCGACACTGACGATAAATATGCTCTTCACTAATCTCCATTGATATTTACCAAGCCCTGGATATTCCCAATCGAGGATCAGCTCTATGATTGCTGGATATACCAATACTGCTGGGGTCGTGAAGAAACCACCAATCTAGAAATGAAAATAGTAGTGTGAAGATCTTTACAAAATAAAGCCTCAGGACTTATTAAAAGATTAAGACTTTTTAAACTGTAGAAAACGATTTATTTTTAATTGAATTCCTGGGTTGGGCAAAGTATTATTGGGCTTTTTTCGGTTTTTCGAAAACTTCTCAGTAGTAGCACGGAGTTTGGAATTGTACCCAGTATATGGCAATAGGGTCATAGTATATGGGACTTATAACTCAAAATGGTGAAATGTAGGTGTGCATTGTATAGCGGCACTTCATGCCGTAATATGCACCTCTGCCTTTCCTTTTGGAGATAAAAAGCGTGATGTTGTGTGTTTTAACTATATAAACAAAGATATTGTACTTTAAAATTTTCAACCGTAGAAGAAAATACCTATACCTACTTATTATCGCAGAAGTATGCATCTGTGCGTATTGCTATTAAATTGTGCTAGGCGCTGCGCGCGTTTCTCTCAACAAAACCTTTACTTTTTGAAATATAGTTATTTCACAGCTGATCATCATCATCATATCAGCCATAAGATGCCCTCAGTTTATCATAGGCCTCCCCCAATAATTTCCTGATAGACCAGTTCTAAGTGACCTGCATTTAGCGGCACCCTGCGACCTTAATCAGGTCTTCATCGTTTCACAGTTTAGTTAAAAGCTAAGTCCAATCAATCCCTTCTACAACAACCGGTAGCTACTCCGAAGTTACAGATGTCCACGGCCGGTACTGAGAGCTTACAAAACATCATAAACAACATTTTAAAGGCCGGCAACGCGCCTGTGACTCCTCTAGTGTTGCCTGTGCTTACCATGGCCGGTGCTGATCGCTTAAAAACATCAGTCTGTACCATATTCCATGTAAAAAAAAAATGACTTACAACACCCATCATCCTCGTCACATTTGGCAGCATATACGATATAAATATGAGTACCACAACATGAAGAGTCCTGTACAGTCTCTCCCAATACCAATAGTTGGGTATCTGATGGTTCCGTTTCAAATAAAACCATTCAACGTCAAAAGCCACGTGGAAACACATAGCGTATATAACGTAGAGAGTGATACATAGAAATACTTTCAATATTACGGCGAAACTGAAAAGGAAATGAAATTCTAGTATTAGAACTCGAAACGGGATATTTACCATGTTTTTCTATTTGAGAGTAAATGAGAGTTCCAGTTCATCCGTGATCATGGCGCTTGCAACAGTGCCGAAATATCGGAAACTCATAGAAATAGAAAAACATGGTAAATATCCCGTTTCGAATTCTAATACTAGTGTTAGTGACCATGTCAGTTTAAAAAAGAAATTGAAATTAATGAAAATCTACGGTTTTGTGGATTTTTTCTGTATGCTCGACTAGTTTCAAGCCACACTGGGGCTCATAATTATAAACTACCGTCACGTAGTCAACTTCCATCGTATCGTTCGCCTAAGTGCGTTGTCAGCTGATATATTAATTGATTCGGTAATTATATCTACAATATTTTGTAACTAAAAATCACGGTTTACTCACATAAATGAATGGAGAAAAGTTCTACTAGTTTCGAGTCGCAGAGGGACTCTTCATCATGAGCAGCGTGCGCATGATTTGCGATGAAGAGTTCCTCTATGACTCGAGACTTGTACAGCTAGTCTTCATGAATTTATGTGAGTAAACCGTAGTAACTAGGCGGTAGCAACTATCTTTTTAACCGATTTCAAAAAAGAAGGAAGTTCTAAATACGACCGTATTTTAATGGCTTAGCATAAGGCATTACAATACGCTGAAATTGTTCTTAAGCAAAATAGTATATAAAATAGACATAAAATCTTACTCAGAATAAGGGAAATGTATTGTGATTGGCGACACACAATTCTCAGCATAATACCAGTAGCCGAAAAACCCAACAGTTACCATGCAAGCAGTGTAGATTGGCATTGCTGTAAAACATAAAAAATATTAACATTCAGCCGTATAGTGACGATAAATACAGTCGAAATTTCTACCACATACCAATTTTAGTCCGGTCCGAATTTATTTTACTATAAAGATTAAAAATTTAAAAGTCCCCATCGATCATATGTGCTTCAAAAGTATTCGAGGTCAAAGGTAACATTTGAATTTTCTGACATTTGTAGATCTCAAAATTCTCTACAAAATGGTCTTTAGTTTTTCTATAGAAGATAGATTCGTGTGTCCCCACACACATTTTTCCACTTTGGAAGCGTCTAACTTTCAAACGATTGATTTTGACGAAAAGTGGTTTTAGAAACCTTAATGTCTTTTTTAAAGACCTATCCATAGACAACCATCACGGAAATGTAAGCTGAAAAAAATTTTTTTTGATCAGTTCCATGTATGGAGTGCCCCCTTTACTTTTTAAATTTATAAATTTTTATTCAAAATTCGAATAGCGGTTACCGAAATACACCATCTTACAAAGTTTCAACTATGTAGGCCCAACAGTTTCGTGGCCCAACAGGCTGTGACATACGGACGGACGGACGGACGGACGGACAGACATTTATTTCCGAAACTGGAACAGATTAAAAAAAAATTTTTTTTCAGCTTACATATCCGTGATGGGTGTCTATGGATAGGTCTTTAAAAAAGACATTAAGGTTTCTAAAACCACTTTTCTTCCAAAGGTGTGTGTGGGGACACACGAATCTCGGACTATTTTGTAGAGAATTTTGAGATCTACAAATTTGGTCTGAAGTATTTTTTTTTAAAAGTTACGGTTTTTGAGAAAATCTCAAAATAAAAATGTTGACCTTTGACCTCTAATAACTTTTGGCACATATGGGATGATGGGGACTTTTAAATTTTTAATCTTTATAGTAAAATAAAGGTCTGTACCAAAATCAGATTACTGTTTTCAGGTCTAAATTGACCTATTTACCTATGACTATTTGTCTCCACAATCTTTAGATTAACATTAATTTTTGACATTAGTTCTATAGAATTTCTGTCAAAAATGAAGTTGAAATTTGCAGTATTGTACTACACATTAACTCCCTTTCCAATATTCCCAATCATAAATTCCTAACCCCCTAAAGGCCGGGAACGCAGTTGTAACGCCTTTGGTGTTAGGGGTGATCCATGGGCGGCGGTGATTGCTTACCATCAGATGATCCGTCGGCTTATATAAAAATACACCCGTTTGATGTAAACAACGATTATCAAGATAAAAATAGAGATAATTACATCCAAGTACAACATAATTGAAGTTCCTAGGTTCTTGCATGTTATTCTCGACAGCCAAGGCGTAGCTGACAGGCTCCAGGACAAATATACAGACGCCCACAAACTCAAAAGCTCCCATAACGGATTTATAAGGAGCTCTGTCCCATGGACTGTCCACCGTGCTATGCAAACTATACCATAAGAGAACCATGATGACAGCAACTGAAAATTATCAAGATATCATTACTATAATTATTTAGCCAACCTGCATTGAGCAAGCGTGGCGATTAATGTTTGAATTGTCTCCAAGCGAGAAGAGATATTTAGTCAGCAGTGGCCACTTTTAATGGAACAAATCCGCCACTACCTCCCACACCGCTGCAACTCCTGTAAGCCAGGACGTGCAGTAAATACTAATATGAAAACACCGGAACATTGAAGTCCGGATCTTGGATCCCGCAACGAAACAAATCAGAAGATATCAGCAGTGACCACTGATAGGCTGTTGATGATGATGGTGATGATGATCATTATTTAGACATCAATGGTATACCGGTAAGTGAAGAAGAAGAAGAAGAAAACATCGTGAGAAAACCTGGGCTTATATTGACGAAACTTGTGAATCTGATTGAAATAGAGTAAGTCACCTATGGAGTTTCTTGCTCGTTCTTCTCCATAGGGATCTACACTTTGGAACGAACAAATAGTTTCACTAGAGGACTAACCGACAGATAGGCATTTTTAATATTATTATATTTGCTTTAAATTCTGTGTGAACAGTGCTGCACAGAGTGTTCAAATTAGCTCACAGAGAGAAATGCATTTTTTTGTTTAACTACAAGGCCTATTTCGCTCATTTTTCGTATATCGTTAGCCAAGATGATAACAAATATGTGGTTCAAATTAAGTCCCGAATTTTCTTCATACGGTATTCTCAGGTCTGACGAAGTATCATTTGGCTTATTAAAATTTTTTGAAACAGGAAATTAAAGATTGCATTGCACCCTTAAATACTAACATGTTTGAATAACGCTTGTATTATGTTTTTAATAAAAAACTTACATGCAAATAGATTGCAGATCAATGCAAATGGCGCAAGGGTCTTCAAGTCCACCACCATCGCTATAGCCAAGCATGGCACCATCAGGGTTAGGATGTAGACCTTCAAAGGAGGCTCACCAGCATCACTGATCGTATGGTCTCCCATCACCAACTCCTTCAAAGCTCTAGCTATCATGATGATGAGGACACAACAGGTACCGTATAAGTGGATCATTAGGGATGCTTCTAAAAGATATCTGGAATAGAAGATTTTGAGCATAAACTCAAAATCAAAGTCAAAATTATTTATTTCAAATAGACCAGGAATGCACGTTAGAACGTTAAAGCGAATATACAATATAAAAAAAAAACAAAATGTCTGTCTGTCGGTCAGTCCTCTAGTGAAACTATTTGCTCGTTCCAAAGTGTAGATTCCTATGGAGAAGAATGAGCAAAAAAATGGTTTACTCTTTTTCAATTAAATTCACAATACAATTGTTGGTTACATAAGAATCTTGTGGTTTCGTCAATATTATTTAGAAACAGTATGCTGGTGGAAAATTGGTGGTCTTCTTTAAATAAGAACTACGCTACGCTTGATAGTTGGTTGGTTCTCGCAGTGTAAAAAGTTTAGGTTTTATCACGTCCACGTCTAGGTTGGACTGTACGGTTGACGCGGCTGGATAACCAGCTGCCGCATCTTTTTTGCGTGATCCACAAATTGTTATTTCGGGTCTGGGTGTCATGTATATGTAAACTTCTATGTTTGTAAACGCACCCACGACACAGGAGAAAATACTAGTTTGGGGCAAGGCTTTTTAAGAAGAAGTAGAAGATCAGAGAGTCCAGTCTTCGTAAAATGCGTTACTACACATCCTGTGAGAGTTAAGAGAAGGGTTGAAATGATGACAAATATGTGTTCTTCTCTACCATACAAAGTTTAAGGTTCTGAGTAATTTTTTTTTCAAAATAAGCTTACCTGGCACCTCTTGCAGTTTTTCTTAATTTATTCCAAGGTGACAGAAGAATTGCTGCTTCTATGATGTCAGGGTACGATAGGACTGGCATTTCCAATCGCCCGTATAGTTTCTGAGCTGACCAAACTAACATCTGTAGTGTAATAATTATTTTTTTAACTTTGATATCAATTAGACGACTTTCTTTCTCCAGATTTTTCTTTTTGAACTCTGATTTCTTAGTTGGTCAAGTGGTATAAGCGATTACCAAGCAAGAAGTCAAGAGTTCGATAGCCGAGTCGGTTAAAATATTATTGTGGTCACAGCATTTCGATATATTCTCAGTAGTTAAGCACAGAGTTTGGTATGGCAATTGGCTCACCTTTAGGCACTAGACTCCTTTAGATAGACTCTAGTATCCTAGATTATTCTGTCAAGGTATATTGGCTTATAATACTAATAGATTCTTATTTTACGTGAACTTATATAAGCCAAATAATTAAGAAAAATCAGGAACAGTCAATAATAAAGCAACAGAACTCACACAAACACAGTATCCTATAATGGTTGCTAAAAATAAATTTATGCCTATAGCCAGAAATATCCCACACTCCATGTATGCTGCATGCAATACCACCAGCCCACCACCAAGCCCATACATCAGCATATGCACCATTGATGCTATGATGCTGAAAATATAGATATTTAGATATAATAATAATAATAAAGCAAGACTAACTAACTGGCAACCCGCATTGAGCAAGTGTGATGATTAATGCTCAAACCTTCTCCGTATGAGAAGAGGCCTTTGGTCAGCAGTGGCCACTTATAGGCTGTTGATGTGAAGTCTAAATAGATTAGCCCATTGCGCAGAAGATTAACACGTTGATTGTCCCATCTATTTTGGATAATCTCGTTGGTACGTCCAATGGAACTTAAAATATTCTACTGATAAAAAAGTATAAAATTTCGATGGAACATTTAAGTCTTATTTTTTCAAGTCTATGTTTATACGTCCCTAGAAAATTCAAAGTTCTAGCTCACACGTTCTAGCGCAGTAAAAGCAGTTGAGTTGCCACTGACTAATGCATTATATACAATGTGATAGGCGTGGGACTTCTAACCCGTTAAGGCTGAGTACTACATCTAATTTTATCGACAAAAATAATAATATGGGGGTTGAACCCCTAATTGAAAATATTGAAAAATAGTGATTTTTTCGGTAAAAATAATTCACAAATGATTTTTTTCTCACCAAAACATTATCAAACATATGAAAAAAGTAATGAATTAGTTAGCCAAGGTTATTAGGTACCGTTAGTCGTTTTTTTTTTGTTTCTACGACGCATACAACCTTTGATATTAAAAAAAGTAAAAAAATATTAAAATAGCCATAACTTTTAGGGGGAGGGGATTCGACCACTTCGACCCCCGACTTTTGTCGATTAAATTAGGTGTAGAACTCAGCCTTAACGGGTTAGAAGTCTCGCCCCTATCACATTGTATAATGTACGGACGTCACAGCCAGATCGTATCATGCATTACATGTAATGCACGGACAGTCAACGTGTAAAGTGCACAAGTGTGTGCACAAACACAGATGCACGCTCTGTTCCCTCACTCTCTGAACCCGATGAGATGGCAGACCGAAACGACCAGCGAGCGGTCACGGACCGCATTATCGGCAATACCTACATTCGATGCGTACTGATGATACTGATGACGTCATACGGAATGCGTGCGATGCGTACGATGCTGGTCTGTGGACGCTTACCTTTATAGAAAGGTCTATGTTTAACGGTGTGTGAGTGAGATTACCGGAGGCCCAATTCCCCCTTCCCAATCTTCCCTATCCCCATTCCCGAACAACAACCCTTAAATTCCTATCTCCCAAAAAGCCGGTAACGCACTTGTAAAGCCTCTGGTGTTTCAAGTGTCCATGGGCGATTACCGGTATGACTAATAAAAAAAAACGGTGGATGGGAAAGAACTGGCGAAGTTAACTGAGATGACTGTCCATGGGCGGTGCTGATCGCTTACCATCAGGTGACTCGTTTGCCTCCTATTCCATAAAAAAAGATGATGACCATGTCTTATAAAAAAAATAAAAGAACTTTTAGGTACGAACTCATTTGGCGCAGTAAGAAATGTCCTATTGGATTGGTAGTCGTATTTTTGAGCATCTATTGGATTATTCCTTTCTTGAAACCTTGTTGGAGGACCGAAGTAGCTTGGAAGCTAAAAGAAAAATGGAAATAGTATCATGTAGAGTTCACGCTGTATACTCCCTTCCCAATCTTCCCCGTCCCCGATACCCCAACAACTAATAAATTCCTAACCCCCAAAAGGCCGGAAACGCACTTGTAATGCCTCTGGTGTTGTGGGTGTCCACGAACGGCATCAATTGCTTACCATCAGGTGATCTGTCTGCTCATTTGCCCCCCTATTTCATAACATAAACAAGGTTATATAATCTTATTAGTTTCATTTCATTCTGTCTCCTGCATTTAATTCACTAAAGGAAGTGGAAACTATCGTTTTCTTTTTCTTCTCCTCTAATAATATCTTCTGATTTATTTCGTTGCGGGATCCAAGACAGTCATTAATGTCCCTGGGACGCGCCGGACTTCAATGTTGCGGTGTTTTCATGGTTGTATCTAATGTAGATCCTGGCTTACAGGAGTTGCAGCGGTTTTGGAAGGCTGTGGCGGGCTTGCGCCATTAAAAAAATCTTATAAGTTTATAATTACCGTCAACTTTGAATCTCCTACGCCAGCTGTTCCAAGTTCTGGATCAGACTTCTTTTCTTCTTTTTTATGTGTTTGTTTTTCTGTCATCTGTATTGAGTCACCCATCTTTTGGTTTAGTTTCTAGAAATCTCTTGGCTTTTATTAATGTTATTACACACCTATTTTTGTACTTCTTTCAGTAGTATATAGCTAGTGGTGATGGTAATTTTTTAAAGGGGGAAAATCATCCAATGACTTCTTCGTCCTTGGACGAGGCGTGAGAAAGTGTCAGACTCTTACTGACTAACAACCACCCCGTTGCTATTCGAGCCCGAGCCCCAGTTAACCCGCTAGACAGTCCGCAGCTCCGGTTTATGGTGATGGTACGTGGTTATTGTAGCTTAAGGTAAATCAATACCAGAGGCTGATTACGTATCAGCCTCTGGTATTGATTTACCTTTATTACATTGTATTTACTACAGATATCTCCTAGAAAAATCTCTTTCTTTTTTTCCGATTTCCTTTATTCTATAAAGCAGTTTATAGCAAATATAACATTCAGAATATAAGTTTGAATTATTTAAAAATTAAGCATAATTAATAAAACTACTACACAATGTCGTAATCTGACAGATATATGATGTCATTTTGAATCATGGATAAGAACTATCTACTGTTGTTTCTCTATACTTATTATACTCTTTGCTGCACTTTGATTGACTGTAAGCTTTCTGCGTCTTGTTTCCGTGAAGCCATTGTGCTTTGTAAGAACTTGAAATATTTGGTCTTTGCCTCCAAAGCAGTGTAAGTTTTAAGTATGGGAAGGCTTTCCCATGCTCCCAGTCCCCAATCCTCGGCTCGATCGGAGTGATACCACAGCCTCACAGAAAACCGACGTAGTGTTAGTAAAGTTACGGGAGGGCCAAAACCCCCATGGTGTTTCGGATGTCCATAGGCGGAGGCTATTACTTACCTACCGTCGGGTGATCCGTCTGCTCCTTTACCGGCTTATACCATAAAAAAGCAGGCAAAGATATTGTTGAAGTTCTGGATTTGGTTAGCGAGGGTGTAAAAAGTACAATGTATTATTGATTTCAAGTTTTCAAGTCGTCCATGTACACAAAGCCTAAAAGATTTCTTGTACAACTTCGATTACTTTTTGTCAAAGTCAAAATTTTGGAAACCTCATTGGGTTTGGTAATGTCATTTTGAATCAGTCATTTTGTTAATGTTTACAATACCAATATTGTTGAAGATAATTATTTATTTTGTTTTATGGAGTTTTGTACTATAACTTACTATATTTGCTATAATTTATTTCAATCAAATGCTCCTTTTTAATTATATTAAATCATTTTTGTAAAGAAAGACGTAAAAAGAGCAGAATTAGATTCTTGGAAGTGAAAGTTGGTACTGCTGGTTTTTAAGTCTTTGACTGCCAATAGAAAACTGTTGAAGGCAAATCCTCCGCTAGCGTCGATCACCGGTGACCACCACGACATTAGACATAGTATTAGCAGCCTTTAGTAAAGAAATCAGTTTATGTTCGCCAGAGAACAAGAGTATACAACATAGCTCATAAAACCTGAAAGCTGAAGTGGCAATCATCACGCTTTATCCATAACACATAAAGAGGATAAGCAGTACACAATGAAGTCCAGAGCCACACAAGTTTACATCGTAGAAGACATTAAGAAAACAGAACCAGAAAACAGTGAAAAATCTTCAGAACCAGTTATGACGGTATGATTTTATAATCAGAAATTATTTCAAAAAGACCAACACATCTTTTTTATGAAATAGGAGGCAAAATAGCAGATGGATCACCGGATAGTACGCAATCAGCGCCGCTCATGGACACTCGCTATACCAGAGAAAATCTTTGAAGGGCAAACATTAAAACTAAAAATTTTGTTTTAAATAAAATTAAAGCTTCGTCTGCTGGCACAGGAGCTGGGTAACTGGATTCGGTGCGGTGTAACACTGGTTCAAATCCTTTGCGCGATTTGGGATCCGTCTCATACTTAACATATTAACCTAATAAGATTTTACATATATACATAACTTCACGCCTTTTTTTCATGGAAGTAGGCAGAGACAATGGATTATAATAAGATGTTTCGGTTAGATTCCAGCCCAACTCGATGATTTTGGTACCCCGGCCAGGTTTAGCGAGCAGAACAATCCCAAAGAAGCTTTATATTATGACTTCCGTGCTGCTAGAACTAACCTTCCAAGACCTAATGGGTAAGAAAGAATTTTTACAAAGGAGTAAGTTGATGTACCTACTCATACATAGTTTGAGATGTAACACCCTCTATTTGTGAGGCCGGTAATGCATCCTTAATTCCTTTGGTTTTATTTGCTTAGCATCAGGTGATCATAACATCCTAAATGGAAGGCGAAGCCATTGTTTATCTAAATCAGACATAATAAGGATAGCCAATATACCATACTCCAATAATTATTTATCAGCCTGTAACTATCCCATTGCCAAGCAAAGGCCTCTTCTCACTCGAAGCTAATAAGCTACCATCACCCTTCCTATAGACTTCTTCAGAGAATAACGTGATGTTTTTTTGTTCACAGGATAGTTGGTTCTGTACTACACATGTTGACGTATGGTCTGGGCGCCGGTTTCCCCAACATGCATGTTGCCTACCGAGAATCCGGAATTTGGACCGGCCTTGTCCTAAATGTACTTTTAGCTGTCCTCGTTGGGTATTGCTCTTGTGTAAGTAAACAAGAATTTTAATACTTTACAGTATTATTTGACTGCACGGTTGATGCGGTGGCTGGGTAACTGGTTGCCGCGTAACGGGTAGCGGGTTCGTTTCCCGCATGCAGCTACTCTTTGTGTGATCCAAAAATGGTTGTTTAGGGTCTGGGTGTCATGTGTACGTGAACTTGTATGTTTGTAAACGCACGCACGATACAGGAGAAAACCCTAGTTTAGGGTAACGTATTTAAAAAAAAAAGTATATCGGGTGACTCCAAGCTACCTAGAGCTGAGGATGACTTAGTGGGTTACCGAAACTCCGGTTCGAAGCAGGAGTAGGAACGGGGTGGTTATAAGTTAGTAAGACATTATTGGATGATTTTCCCCTTCTAATAAAAAAGAAAACGGTAACTCCAATCTGACCCTTTTTTATCGAAGGAAAATCATCCAATTTCTTCTCCCGCCTTGGACGAGACAAAAGGGAGTGTCAGACTCTTACTGACTAAAAACCACATCGTTCCTACTCCTGTTTTTTAAGCCGAGCCCCAGTAATCCGTTAGGCACTTCAATCTGACTTAAGACATTAACTTTAGATAAGGTGTATCTGGTACTTGTTTGTTTTCCCGTTTCAAGCTAAAAGTGCTAATGGAATTTTCAAGGCGCCTAGCACAGCGTGGGCTATTAAGATGTATACCCATTTTCAGCTGTTAATATCTTCTGACTGATGATGAAGATAAAAATATGTTTCAGATTCTCGTCTGGTCTGCCCAAAAGATGTATGGACGTGTCCAGGTACCAAATCTCAAATACCAGGATCTGGCTGAAGCTACCTTGCTTTTAAGTCCTTGGCGAGGTTTAAGAAAATCTGCCAGAGCCTTTAGGTCGGTTTTGGATAGACTTTTCTAATTAAATACACCACCCGCGATCATCTATAGTACGCATCCATATCACGTATCTTTCCATATAAAAGACATAGCTTAGCTGAGTCCGTTTCCACCAGTGCTAAGCTATATGTTCCAATGAATATGATTGGTGGAAGCCAAACGCATCCACAGCAACGTAGCATAGCACATATCTGGTGGAAAGCATTCTTATAGTTGGTCATGGGCAGACATGCTCCATCGTAGGCCACATCATCACTTACCACCAAGCGAGATAGCGGCCAAACGTCGACCCATCAAATATATAAAAAAAAATGGTTTTATTTCCAGGTATCTTGTGGAACTAACAATAGCATTACACTGTTTCGGTTCCTGTTGTGTCTTCGTGGTCATGATAGCGAGGAACCTGAAGGAGCTGGTTGAGGGTACAGGGTACCTCAGTGATGAGGGAGACCCTCCTCTGACTGTATACATCATATCACTGGTCATACCTTGCACCGCTGTGTGTATGGCGACTAATTTGAAGCATTTAGCTCCGTTCGCTATTATTGCTAGTTTTTATGCTGGTAAGTTTCTTTTTGCAAC
The DNA here is from genome assembly GCF_023101765.2 of Spodoptera frugiperda. NCBI lineage: Eukaryota > Metazoa > Arthropoda > Insecta > Lepidoptera > Noctuidae > Spodoptera > Spodoptera frugiperda. The sequence continues at coordinate 7,069,777 of NC_064228.1, read as the reverse complement.
GTCACGCCTTTTATCCCCGAAGGGGTGGGCAGAGGTGCATATTACACGTGCATGGCACGTAATGCCGCTATACAATTTACGCCCAATTTTTACCATTTGTGTAATTAGTCCCATGTAATGGGGGGTGAGCCTATTGCCACATACTGGGCACATTTCCAGACTCCGTGTTACCGATGAAAACCGAAAAACTCCAGTAGTACTTTGCCTGACGCGGCAATCGAACCCAAGACCTCTTGGGTCGTATTTTTTAGGAATTTAGGGATATTATTATCTGACTTAAAAAAATAGGCGGTGAAGAAAATTTAAGGCGGTTCGCTTTTTTCAAGTTTAATTGTAAGTAGTTTCACTTGACAATAGAGAGGCTCATATTAAATAATGTAGCTGGGGTTTTTAATTCTCGGCCGAAGGTAAAATAGGCTGGAGTACGTTCAGTGGATGAACAGCTGTATTCATGGCGAATTGGATACTTGGGAGTTTATCTGGCTAGGTTCGATGATCATCACCAACAAGTTGGCAAGCTGAGTTTTCAGAACCCCAGCTACATTTGACTGCACGGTTGGCGCGGTGGCTGGGCAACTGGCTGCTGCGCAACGGGTAGCGGGTTCGATTCCCGCACGGAGCAGCTCTTTGTGTGATCCACAAATTGTTGTTTCGGGTCTGGGTGTCATGTGCATGTGAACTTGTATGTTTGTAAACGCACCCACGACACAGGAGAAAATCCTAGGCGCCCAACGTGGGGCCTCCAGAGAGAAACCTAAGACCTAGACCAACCGCAAGAACACCTAAGTTTACTGTACAACATAACCTACAATAAATAAATATAAAGCGCATTTCGTTTATTTATTTACAGGTGCAGTTCTTCTATGTACAATGTGGTATTGTTTTAAGTATGCTAAAAAGAGCCCCCTAGATAGAAATGGCTACAACAGTGTTATGGGAGTTTTTGAATTTATTGGTATTTGCATTTTTGCGTCGGAAACAGCGAGTATTGCCCTCCCAATCGAGAATAATATGCATAAACCTCGTGAATTTCATCGAGTTATACTACTTAGTAAGTAGATTTTAATAACTTGTACGTTTTTTCTGTGTTTGAGTCTAAAGGCTTCTTTTTTATGACAAGTCCGCCACAACTTCCCATACCGCTGCAACTCCTGTAAGTCAAGATCTACAATAGATACAACCCTGAAAACATCGGAACACTGAAATCTAGACGCGTCCCAGGGACTTGTCTTGGATCCCGCAACGAAATAAATCAGAAGATATTATTAGAAAAGAAAAAAAAAATCCAAAGGCTATATTTGATAATGGACATATTTTTTATGGTATAAGCCGGTAAACGAGCATGGGGATCACCTGATGGTAAGCTATTGCCGTCGCCCATGGACATCTGAAACAGCGTTGTTTGGGAATCAGCTATTGGGAAGGGGGTAATTGGGCCTCTGGGAATGTCACTCACACAACTAAACATAATGCACGCGTTGTTTCACGTCGGATCTCTGTGAGGTTTAGGCCTGCTTGATAATAATAACAATGTTGCTTTCAGCGATGCCGATTTTAGCATCTATGACAATGGCTATTGGGTTCTTTGGTGTTTGGCACTATGGAGATAATTCTGCACCACCCATATTGATACATTTCCCTTTTAAGCCGTATGTAATGTTCTAACCTTTATTTTGTTTAACCGTAAAATAATAAAAAAGAATTGAGAACCTCCTCCTTTTTGGGACGTCGGTTAAAAAATTTAACTAGAAGATGTAGTAGTGATAATCTGTGTTTAAGCGATTTAAAAAGTTGTAAATAAAAAAAAAAACTAGTTCATTTTTCTCTTGAGGAATCTCAAGTTTCAAATTAGCATCAAACTTTAAACATTAACCTAACTTTATATACATATACCCGGAGCTTCGGACTGCCTAGCGGGTTACCGGGGCTCCGGCTCGAAAAGCAGGAGTAGGAACGGGATGGTTCTAAGACAGTAAGAGTCCGACACTCCCTCTCGCCTCGCCCTAGGCGGCAGAAGTCATTGGAAGATTTGCCCCTCTCAAAAAAACCTACCCCTATATTTGTATATCCTAATCAATCTTCCTTATCCTCTATTAATTCATCTTCTATTCTATTATTTTCTAAATTCCAGTTTCCCAATCCAGTTAAAAGTGTTTCTCTGTCTGATGGTCTATGTCATATACGCGACAACATTTCATGTGGGTTTTGACATACTATGGTTCTACCTTAGCACCACCGCATTCGGCTTGTTGGCCGGCTTCGCCGGCCAGCCTCAGCTGCGGCGGCTCGCTCATAGCCGCCTGCTCCTCAGCCCGCGGGCCGCCTCGCCCCTCCGCGCCTACGCGATTTTAAATTGCACTCTAGGGGTAGGACAAACAAGACTACGTGCAGTCGGTTTTGCAGCGATTCGGTTCTGTCACTTCACTAACTTTTATTCTACCATCTTCTTAATATGCCAAGTGAAATTATGCCAAACAATCGTCGCTCTAAATAAACGTTATGTGAAACAAAATTATGCAAAATTAAGCTTTGCCAAACGTAATTATGCGAAATAAAATTCTACCATCTTAAAAGTATGCCTTTGTAAATTCGGACATATAAACATTCGACAAAACAATAATTATATTAAATCATGTTTATGCCATATGTATATTCGTTTAAAGAAGATTCTGCCAAGTGCGTTATGCCAAACAAATTTCGGAGCATTAAAATTCTGCCAGATAGAGGGAACCCGTATCACACAACGAAATGCTCCGTGCAGGAATCTAACCCAGTACACGTTGCATGGCAGCCGGTTACCCAGCCACGGCGCCGACCGCGCAGTCAATTGTTTAAAAAGTTCATGGCTGGCTCGAATTAACCAACAAATAAGAGCGCCAAACGCGCTCTCGTTTCGATCACTTTAAACGTAAAGCAAACTCATACTAATGGTATAGCCATGTTATGGGTCTCATCTAAAGATGCAAGAATATTAGCTGTACTTAAATTCGCAATATTGAAAATCGAAGAACACTTTTTTATCCAGAATCGAAATCAACTCTTGTGATCATTCAACTTAACTCTCATGACTTACTTAGAATTAAATAAAACATCTTCTCGTACTCCATCAGCATCTCTAATACACAAAAAGTTCAGTAGACGAGTAGACTAAAAGACCAAAAGTCCAAAAGACCAAAAGACCGAAAGACCGAAAGACCGAAAGATTTATTATTTTTCTTTGTTTTTTACAGGTAGGCTCATCCTGTACCGCCCCATTTTTATTCCTATACCCCCCATTCATTGAGCTGATCGTAGATTGGGAATACCCAGGTTTAGGGCAGTTTAGGTGGAGATTAATCAAGTTTCTATGCATATTTATACTTGGTCTCATTATTATAATAGGAGGTACTTGTTATAATGTGCTCGCAGCATGTACTGACGATTCTGATGTACAGCTTCATTTGTTTGATTCGGATTAAATGTATTAACACAGATTTTTTTTAATAAGCTGCCCCGCACTAGTTTGTTCTACTGTGTTGTGAGTGCTTGTACAAAGATACACATGACACCTAGGCCCGCAAGCAGCGGACTGCCTAGCGGGTTATCGGGGCTCCGGCTCGAAAAGCAGGAGTAGGAACGGGGTGGTTTTTAGTCAGTCAGAGTCTGATACTCTCTCTCTCGCCTCATCCAAGGTGGCAGAAGCAATTGGATGATTTTTTCCCTTCAAAAAAAAAGACCCGCAACAACAATTCGAATATTGAAGTGTTTTTTTTATCTCTTAAAGTGTTAAAGATTTGATAGATTTTAATTATTACGAATATTTTTAATGGACGCTTTGTATTTTTAATTATGATTTATGTATGTTTGATAGTATTTTATTAAAGTACAAACATGATCATGATTTCTGTTTTATTTTTTTAAATCACCATAGTCTCAGTGTCATGGTCAAATGTCATGTCATGTCAAATGGCTATAAAGGTAAATTTAAATAAAACGACAATATTAATTATATTTACAAACATTAATCATTTATTCGTTAAAGAAAAAATATATCACCCTCTTATATTTTAGGTATAAAGAAGGCACAAATACATTACATGAACAATTACTTTACAATACATCCAACTATTATCGATAAAATGTCTACTATATCGATAAAAGGAATATCGACTATTGTACTTTACTATTACATATCGATATTATGGTAAAAATGCTATGACATTGTGATATTTTGAAAAATTCTGATATTACAGACTTATTATTTTATTTTGTTTTTTAAATACGTGATATATGATTTTTTTTTGGTTAAAAATAATGTACTGCTTTTAACTGGTAATAGTGATGGAAACAATTGTTTATAAACAAAAAAATAATAATTACATTTCACTGGTATAATATTCTTTCTGTAGCATTTTCTTTTGAATCAAAATGTTTATTTGATAATGACGTCTTTTTTAAACAGAAAAAATGGTATTAGCTGCAAATTTTTTTTATGTTCACAGAACTATTACATTATTTTAAAACCCCTTTCTGTAATACACATTAAAGACTAGTAGGTATTATTTTTCACTAATATTTTAAGTTAAAAATGGAAGAATGTATCTATTTATTTATTTTATTTTATTTTAAAAAACTAAGCACCTTGTTTGGAACTATTGTATGTTTGTAATAAATTACAGGCACATTGTTTTTTACATCTACATTTTTATAACTGGTAATATATAAATTCTTATTATTATTATTTCTCTTCAACACTTTGAACGCTAAAAATGAATATTTAATTTTAATAACAGTCGAATTTTTATTTTATTTATTCGAATTACAGACTAATAGGTGATAATTACAGATTAGGAAGAAGAGAAAAGTACTTTTACAGAATGAAATGAATTTTTTTGACTCTGTAATTTAATTTTGTGACGATTGTGTTAAAGGTTTTTCTGCGTTCAAAGTCATTATGGCAGCTAACTTGACTTGTTGTACATATTAGTCACTATTTTATTATTTTATTAAAACTATCGACAAGTTTAGCTTTAGGAGTTGGATTTCCCAAAAAAATATTACAAAGTAAAATTATAAAAAAATGTTGTGTAAAAAAAAAACAAAAGGAAACAGTATTATTATACGAATAATGATTCCCAATAGATGCGATAAAAATATTCGAGATTTGACAAAAAGTTATAAAAAAATCCTAAAGCCACACTTATCTTTAGAAAGTCACTATTACATTTAAAAATAACTATTTATTTATTTATTGTACTTTTTAACCATTTACATTGAAAGCGTTAGCATAATAAAAATAGAAGAAAAAACATCATACGATTGTTTTCAACGATAGTTATATCAAAAGCCAAAAGGTACCTAATTAAATCCTACAGTTTAAATATTTTTAATAATTAATTAATAAGCATTTAATCAATTGTAATACATAATTAAAATAAACTTATACATACTAATGTGATCTTAAATACACTTTGGTAATATTTACCTATTAAAAAAACTATATTAGCGTGAGAAAAAAATCGACTAAATGTATAAACTAAAAAAAAATAGCAGACTAAAAAGACTTACTAATTTGCTTGCTTTAGTGCGGTTTTTTAATTTCATTAAAAGTGAAAAATGGGAACGTCGTTTATTTTAAAAAATAATTTTAGTATCAAATTCAGCGAAATAGGTATTAAAAATTAAAAAAATGTTTTTTTTTCTCAATAATAATAAATATTTACATTACTAGAAGCCGGTCGAAGTAGCTGTCATTTTTTAAACATATTTTTTTTACTTAAATTTAATTTAAAAGCTGCGTTTTTTGAAATGCTTTTTTAATAAAATTTATTTTAATAAAAGCATCCAATGGATTGTTGCAAAAGAAAGGTTTTTTTTAGATTCTCAAGTCTTGAATTTACTTTGTTTTAATATTTAGGTCTAACGGAAATTAAAAACGTTGAACCTGTCAGCTGGTAGGTTTTCATTTTAATTTTGGTATTTCATTTCGAGAGTGCATTTAGATGCATTTTATATTTTTCAAGAACTAATTTCTACCAGCTGTCTGGCCCATTCGCCATGTGATACCTTAGAAAAGTTAGCCAACAATTTATCAAAAAAAAATTTAAGTATCTTCGCAAACCTTAAGTTTCAAAATTTTCAACTTACACTAAAAATAAAAATTAATTTCCTTACCATGTATTCTGTACAATAATATATAAAGAAAACTCATGGAACGGAGACAAAACAAATAGTAAAAAAAATTTCAATACCTGCCTAAAAAAATTTTTACAAAAAAAAAACAGCGAATTTTTTACTGTTTTTTTTTTTAAGATATTAGCAAAATTTTGAAGCGTTTTAATTTTTAAATGTAATTAACAGCGTTAAATCGTTTTGTCTCGGATAAAAATCGAATACTTTTGATAACAATAAATAAGTTATGCTAGTTTTTTTAAAGCATTCGAACGAGGAGATACATCAGGATTGTCGTTAATGCTGAGTATACAGGTCGAATGGAATGCGCTCCACCTGTGTTTTCACGGAACACTGTAAAAAAAAGGAAAAAAACATATTATTCACAGTTCTTCTCACATGTACCTCTACCATGAGTTTAAAGCAATAGTATTTGTCGATAGTCGCTAGCGACGACGTAAATTTTTTGTATGGCAAATTTTAGTTCCACAAGTGACCGGTAGAGGCGTTGTAAAATTTGACATACAAAAAATTTACGTCGTCGCTAGCGACTATCGACAAATACTATTGCTTCAAATTCATGGTAGAGGTACTGACAGCTTTCAGTTTGACAGTTAAGTAAATTAAATAATAAAAAAAATGTTAAAACAGAAAAAATGCAAAAAAAAAATCAAACAAAAAATTACCTGATGCGGTCTGGATGTACAGCGACTGTGGATCTTCTAAATAAAAAAAAAGAAAAAGCAAAAATAATAAAACATGTTAATAATCACAAAAAAAAAACAAAAAGTGTAAAACGAAAGTAAAATAAATGTGCAAAAACACAAAAAAAACAACATTTATGTGTCGATTAATTTCTTTTAAAAAATAAGTAATTATTTTTTGTGTAAGTAAAGCCATCTGTCGCTAGATGGCGTTGAGAGTTAAAAACAAAAAAAAACTTTTCAAACTACTTCAACGTAGCACAAGTGTTAAAATTTTTAAAATTAAAATCTTATTGAGATTTCAAAGTCTCAGTAGTGGCACGGAGTCTGGCATTGTCCAGTATATGGCAATAGGCTCACCCCCTATTACATGGGACTTATAACACAAATGGTGAAAAGTAGGTGTACATTGTATAGCGACATTACGTGCCGTAATGTGCATCTCTGGCTACCCCTTTGGGAATAAGTGTGGGAGAGCCATGCTTCGGCACAAATGGGCCGGCTCGACCGGAGTGATACCACGGTCTCACAGAAAACCGACGTGAAACAACGCTTGCGTTGTGTTTCGTTGTATGAGTGAGGTTACCGGAGGCCCAATTCCCCCTTCCCAATCTTCCCCATCCCCATTCCCGAACAACAACCCTTAAATTCCTAACTCCCAAAAAGCCGGTAACGCACTTGTTAAGCCTCTGGTGTTTCAAGTGTCCATGGGCGGCGGCGATTGCTTACCATCAGGTAATACGTCTGCTCGATTACCGGCATGTCTCATAAAAAAAGGTGATGACGTTTCATATAATAATAATAAAAAAGAATACATACGAATATTAACAGTAACGGGTTCGTTGGAACCACCCCAGCTCTTGGAGTTCTTGACTTTCACGACGGCGAGGTACTCTCCAATAGGCAGCTGTTTGTCCTCCAAAGAGTAGCTGATGTCGTACTTGTGGTGTCTGCCTTCAGGGACTGGGACGCTGAGGGTACGCCATTCACCTTCCTGTAAGAAAAGTAAGTTGATTTAGTAGTGGTAGACGATCTGATAAAGATAGTTGGTGTGTGTCACGGAATGCTGCTTATGAATATGAGCTGCTAGCATGGCTTGAAACTAGTCGAATTCCTCGTCGAATAGTTACGTGAGTAAGCCGAAAAACATAATAAGTTGAGTTTCTCGTCCAATAGTTACGTGAGTAAGCCGAAAAACATAATAATTAAGATAGCATTCGTTAGGTGCAGGTAATTTCCAATTTTCCAACCGACCTATCTGGAAGTTTTTAGGGATAGCCTATGTTTAGCAGTGGACGTTTTGTGGCTGATATGATGATCATATTGACACACTCTTCCCACGGTGTTATAAAGCTATAAGACAAAGGGACTACAGATTTAACAAAGGCATGGCAGTAGCGCTCTTTGATAAACCTGATGCCTTATAAACTACCATCACCAAATCGCCTACTAAGGATGAAAATTAAGGTGAACCCTCTTCTGCAGAGGAGGCCTATCGTCTGTTAATAGACTTGATGGAGGTTAGGAGATGGATACTAAGGAAGTCTCAGTTTCTTTTCTCTGTTCTTCTTCAAACTTTAGGCTAATACCTATTCCTATCACTGTTTATAATATACTTAAAATTTCAGACATCCATTTTAATTTTTGTACATTGTACTTGCTTCTTCATCACCCATCTTTATAAGCTACTTACATCAGTAGTAGCCTTAAGCTGCACTTCCATTTCTTCCAAAGGCTGGTGGGAGTGGACAGTCCAGGTCATGCGGGGGCCGTCGATGTCCACATCTTCAACCACTGGGCTTTGAACCAGCTCAATGGAACGGTTGTGGGTGCCATAGTCGTTTTCAGCCTGGAAAATAAAGACATTTTTTTTAAGATTTTGTTAAGATAAATGAATATGTTGCTGTTAATAATATCTGGGATTTTAGGAGACCATTTAGTTTCTGATTAATAGTTGCTGAGTAGGAACGGTGTGGTTTTTAGGCAGTAAGAGTCTGATACTCTCTGTCACCTCGCCCAACGCGAGAGAAGTCATTAAATGATTTTCCTCTCTTAAAAAAGACAATTGCCACTGCTCGGCAATCGCACTTAAAATCACTTGACATGAAAAACAGGCATAAGGTAAGCGAAATACTCCTTGCCGGAGTCTGTGTTTCCTGATGGGTATAACCTGGGTGTCTTCAAAGCCCGAGTGAATAGGTTGCTTATGGGTAGACGTGCTCCATCGTTGGCCGCATCATAACTTACCACGCAAAAAAGTTGTATAAAGGCAAGCGAGATACTCCTTTAAAAATCATAAAACTATAATTTAACATCAAGAGTTATTACTTACCTCACAAGTAAAAGTACCGAAGTCTCCGTCAGCAGAAGGTGACACAGTCAGGTTGGAGTGGGATCCTTCGGTGCTGATCACGTACTTGGTCTCGCTGTCCTCAATCAGAACACCGTCTTTGTACCAACGGATGTGTGGCCTGGAATGTGGACGAAAAATGATCGTTATTAAATTTGTTTTAAGGGTTATTCTTCTTTGTAGTAAAATAATAGCTGTCGCTATCCATATTTGATTCGAGGATGTTGTAAGAGCTGACTAAGCGTCTATTCATTTTACAGAGACCACGCCGTTTATGCCTGAAGGGGCAGGCAGAGGTCCAGATTATGGCAAGTAAAGCCACTGTACAATGTATACCCACAATTCACCGTTTGTGTTATAAGTTCCATATAATAGAGGGTGATTGCTATATATTGGACACAATTTCAGACTCCGTGCTATCACTAAGAAATTTTCGATAAACCGAAAAAACCCACTTGGCCCGACCGAATCGAACCCGAGACCTCTTGTCCGGCAGACGCGCTTGCGCTTGCTTCACCAAACGAGGTAGTCATAGATACCAAATCTGAAGGAATCTTAAAACTGAACTGATATCCTCGGCCAAATGTAGAAAGCAGATTATGGATGGGCGTCCAAATGTCGTCTAAATAATAATTCTTTGAACGTATTTACCTGGCTTCCTCATGAGCGACGCACTGGAGAACAGCTTCAATCTTGAGGTCGGAGTTCACAACGGTCCTTGGCACATGGACTTGAGGTTTGCCTGTAAAATAACCCTCATGTGAACTGATTTTGAAGTTATACAATTTCTTCTTGGTGCTTTCAACTATCTAGAAAGGCTGTTAATGCATTTAAATCAGCATTCCTTTACTTATATCTTCATCAGTTTTATTTTTAAGGAAAAGGCCAGAGGTGGCGTACATTTACATAACAACGTGCTAATTTTTTAAAATTATGGTGTTCTGATGTTCATGTAGTGCCATCAAAACTACTTAAATTATTTTTTTTGTTAGTTCGTTAAGCAAAATTCATGCTGAACTGGAGTCATTTGTGTAACTCTGAATCTTTAATGTTATTCATATCTGAAAATAGCGACAGGCATAGGACAGATTTTGTGATCAATGACGTGCCCAAAATATTGTGCTGCGTGCCATCAATAGCACGCGTGCCAATGGTTCGCCATCCCTGGTATAGGCGGTCAACGTCGATCGATCACCTGATGGTAAGCGATCAGCGACTTCTAGAGATACCCATAACACTACAGACTTTACAAATTCATTATCAGCATCTTTTCTTGGAGGATTTTCTCTATTTTTTATTCAGAACAGCTATGTAATGAAAGCTTGAAATACTTTTATTTTTATTTTATCAATGATGTATGTTTATTAGTTTTGTAATCGGTGGAAATAAACTGTTTTTCTTTCTTCTTTTCTTTCTATGTAAGAATATTATGTAGGAGTCTTACCATTGATCCGGAGCTGCGGACAACGTTAAAGGTTACCGGGGCTCCGGCTCAAAGCAGGAGAAGGAACAGGGAGGTTTTTAGTCAGTAAGAGTCTGACACTCCCTCTCGCCTCACCCAAGGCGGGAGAAGTCATTGGATGATTTCCCCCCTCAAAAAAAAGGAGTCTTACCATTAACAACAACGCTGGCTTCTGATTGGTCGCTGCCCAACTTGTTGATAGCGTAACAGTAGTATTGTCCAGCATCCTTGCTCTTCACATTCTTGATACGCATGGTGTACTGGTTTCCGACCACGTTGAATTCTGCGTCCTTCTCTGTCAGGCGCTCGTTCTGTGGGAGGGAAAGAGATGGTTATAGTTGTTGGCGTTTCGTTTTTAATGTGAATGGTCGTTTTTTGGGTGTTTTGTTGGTCTGTCGCCCAGTTCCTGTGTCAATACGTCTACCAACTATTTTATTATGTGTCTACCATTTCAGCGATTAATAATTGTAATCAAAATATTAAGAAGAGATATGGGACAAAATAAATATATTCTTTGGAAATAGTAAACAATCGTTTGATACTGTTATATTATTATCTAATATGAACAGGCAGGATCGCACGAAAGTTAGCAGTCCCGATATTAAATAAACTTAATTACAATGTACCATTACACTTCCCCTGTCATTCTACTTACTCTCCTTACGAATATTTATAGCTCAATTTCTAAGAAAGTCGCCGCAAACCAAACGGTGAGTTATTTTGTTCATATTCCTACAAGTAACGGAAGCTGTAGGTTTAATAATAAAACGGGACTGTACTACGTTTCCAATCGTGTACATTTTGTTGGTAACTTTGTACCTAAGGGTTTTATGTAAAACTAGCTACTTCCGCGCGGTTTCACCCGCTCTGCTTGGCTCCTATTGGCCATAGCGTGATGTTTTATAGCCTTCCTCAATGAATACACTACCCAACACAAAAATAATTATTCAAATTGGACCAGTAGTTCCGGAGATAAACGTGTTCAAACAAACAAACAACCTCTGCAGCTTTATATAATATTATATATTATATATATTATAAAATTATAAAATTATTATAAATTATAAATTATAAACTCTACAGCTTTATAATATATAATATTATAATATTATAAAGCTGTAGAGTTTGTTTAGTATAGATAAGGGTATTTTTGGGGTACAAAATTATTCAGAAACGGTTCTTGGGGACTTGGGGTGATAGTAAGGAAAATACCCATGAAGCCAGAGATGTGCTATGCTATGTTGCTGTGGATACGTTTGGCTTCCACCAATCATATTCATTGGTACACATAGATTAGCACTGGTGGAAACGGACTCAGCTGAGATATGTTTTTTATAGGGAAAGATCAGTGCTATGGATGGTGTCCCTACTATCTATACATCGCATACTCGAGCTGCAAATCTCTCTCGCACAGTTACTTTACGACAGTGCATCTTCATAGCACATCTAACTCGCAGAGCTACATAGCTTAGTATCAGTGGAAACAGTCACGTAGTTTCACATCTTCGTAGCATAGCTACATAGCACATCTCGGGTGGAAAAGCACCCACAGTCACTCACACCATAATTGAAAAACCGCTTTAAAACTATAAGATGCCTAAAGACATTCAGTATAAAAAGATCCTAAATAAGGCTGGTACTCACAGGGCGTTCCTTCCTAGTGACAGACCAGATGACGGTTGGCACAGGAGAAGCAGTCACGAAGCAGGAGAGAGTCAGGTCGGTACCCTCGCCCACGCTGCCACCGTTGGTCGCTGTCATATCTGAAACGTTCAAGTTGTACAATTAAAGGACAGTGCGAAATAAATATAAGAAGTCTGGGCCTACCTCTCAATAATAGTACATGTGATATACAGCTTTTTTTGCGAGAGGGATTGTGTCTTACTGACTAAAAACCAACCTGTTCCTACTCCTGCTTTTCGAGCCCCGGTAAACCCGCTAGGTAGTCCGCAGCTTCGGATTAGGCATCAGATCTACGGGGCTTCATCTGTGGTGGTCTGATGACTCTTTGTGGCGAATGTGATATACCGTTGGATAGGACTTTTTACATGGAACTGTTATTGTTATAAATCACTAGCAAACCCGGCTAATTCCGTTTATCGACCAATGATTTTCCCTGTTTTCCTGATTCCTGAGCCCGAGATCTTTCAAACGAATGCAAAACCGTGGAAATCGGTTCGTGCGTTCTGGAGTTATAGCGCCAGGAAGGGAAACCCAACTTATTTTTAAATTTTACAGAAGAAGATAAACTTCTGTACTTACTGACAATAGAAGGCTTCTGTGTGACGAGCAGCGTGTGGTTGATAGCTACTGGTACCTTCTCAATGGTCTCACATTTGAACACTCCGCTGTCTTCCACCTTCGCATTCCTGATCACCATGTCTTTGGAGTTGTCCGCTCTGGAAGTAAAATGTGAATTCAATTGATGGTTGATGATTAAGAGTCCCGGTCCTGTCTTGAAATCAGTCGAGTACCTTCGATGAGTGACCAGTTATTTATGTTCAGGGTATTTGTTACTACCATATCCTGAATTATTTTTCCAGTAACATATTATTATGTTTGAAATCTTTTCTGGATGTTAAAAACAAAAGCATTGAAGTGTGGGAGACCCATGCTTCGGCACGAATGGGCCCGCTCAATTCGAGTAATACCACGGCCTCACCGAAAACCGACGTGAAACAACGCTTGCGTTGTGTTTCCTTGTGTCCGAAGGCCCAATTACCCCCCTTCCCAATCTTCTCAATCCTTGATTTCCTAACAACCTTTAAATTCCTAACCCCCAAAAGACCGGCAACGCACTTGTAACGCCTTTGGTGTTTCAAGTGTACATGGGTGGCGGCGATTGCTTAACATCAGGTGATACGTCTGCTCGTTTTTTTTCTATGTATGTTTCATAAAAAAAAACATACATAGGAAAAAAACATACTGGCCAAATTGAAAACCTCCTTCTTTTTGGGAAGTAGGTTAAAAATAGGCTGCAGTATTTTCTAAATTTTCAGTGACCACTCAAGCCACCGCAACAGCTTAAGAATAAGGGTAGTCCTTATCTTAACAGAGAGGGATTAGAACCGTAGAAGAGTAGTAGATGACGATGATGGACAGATAGGTTTATTTTAATTTTTACTTACATGGAATATCTGACTTCTTCAGGGTGCATCTTCAAGGTACCCATGAAGTAAGGGTCGTTGTTCCTGTGCCATGTTATCACGGTTCCTATAGTAAACAAACACATAAATTAATTGAAACATACTAGAGAAATAACCTACAAACCTTCAACCAAATAGGAGTGACAAAACATTTTATATAATTGAAAAGTTTTACAATTTTTCGGGCTAGAAATCAAATGAAGCGAGGTTTGCAGTAATACTAAAAAAAAACAATAGCATTTTATGCCCAACCTGGGAATCTAACCCAGGATCTGCTTCATCATAGACAGCCTTCATCATAGACCCTAGCAATCAAATGGTACATTAAGTACCAAATATGACTCCTATATTCTTCAAATTAATGGTAGTATTTAAAGATTTAACAACACATTTTATTTTCAGTCTATAACTCTAAACTTCTAAAGTCAATGTGAACTATACAAATTTTATTAACCCAAGACATCTATCGCGGTAAGTACAAGGTTCGTTTCCTGGTGAAAGCAATAAACATTACAAACCGACTTTACCTTTAACGATTGCACTTAATTACAAAGATAGCCAAATCCGTCAGTTTACGTTCTGTTTGACAGTTAACCGGAACCTGCGTGTGCGCATTGGCGCCAGCCGGAAGCGCCGCCATTTTGTTGTGAACAACTTTTTATTGGGCAATGAATCATGGATGATTATTTTTTTAATTTTGGGACGGGCAAAGGAAATGTTTTGATGTCAGTTTTATTTGGAGAGGAGGATGCATTTTTATGCAGTTGAAATTTAAATATTATTTTTGCATGCAATGCGTTTATTCGATGTGTGTGTTCCTTTTCATTTTGGGGTCGATTACGCTTATGTTTAGGACTTATTCCGAAATAGTGAAATTCAATACTTTTATCGAAATGTCAAAAACTATAATTTTGTACCAATTTTGTAGTAGGAGATCGCTACTTATGACGTTATAATTTTTTTGCGTCGTCATCGAATAGCATACTTATTTCTCAAAAAAATATTTGATTATGGTACAGAGGCATTACATCAAGGCACTAAATAACACTAGTAGTGTATTGTTACAGTAGTAATTGTTACAATAGTGTATAGTGTAACATTAAGGCAATAGTGTTATTTAGTTAACTAGGAATCGAACCTAATGTTTAATTAGATGAAGAACCTAATGATTAGTAAAATGGTCCAATCCGCCCCTCATCTCCAATCCTCAAAAGGAGATAGAGGAGATAGAACGCACTCTATCTCTTCTGGTGTTCATGGGCGGCGTCAATTGCTCACTAGCAGGTGACCCGTCTGTTCTTTTATCAACCTACTAGCTATTTCCGCGCGGTTTCACCCGCTCTACTTGGCTCCTACTGGTCATAGCGTGATGTTTTATAGCCTATAGCCTTCCTCGATAAAAGCGCTATCCAACACAAAAAGAATTATTCAAATCGGACCAGTAGTTTTGGAGATTAGCGCGTTCAAACAAACAAACAAACTCTTCAGCTTTATAATATTAGTATAGATATTAGTATAGATAGGTACCACATAAAAGAAATACAAGAAGTACTTACTCTCAGGAGTAACTTTGCACTCCAACCGGACCTCTCCTCCAACCTCTACCTCGTAGGACGCGGGAGTAGTCTCAATCTTTGCCGGCTCCATTTGTACTTGAGGCTCTGAAATTAACGGAAACATTATTATAATAAATGGCCAACTAACTATGAGTTTTTGAAAAAGCCCATGATTTTACACACTTTAAGTCCTCTGAAATGCTGCGTAAAATTCTCAAAAATATGGTTTTTCGTTCCGAGAATCGAATTGCCTAGCATCAATGATTAAATTTACTCGACCTCTGAACTTCTTTAAGCCAGGATCTACAGTAATACAAACATTAAAGCACCGGAACACTGAAGTCCGGCGCGTCTCAGGGACATGATCCCGTACTTGGATCCCGCAACGAAACAAACCAGAAGAAATAATAAGAGGAGTAGAAAAAGACGATAGTTTCCATTTCCCTTGGTGAGATTTAAGGCAAGAGACAGAATGAACACTGAAGTCCGGAGAAATTGCACAACTGGGAGAAGCCCAGTCATCAAGCACCAGTCATTGGATCTTACAGAAAAATCTACTTAACTACATTACGTCATCCCTATCATATACTAGCTGCTTACGCGCGGTTTCGGTTCCTATTGATTGTTGTGTGATGTTTTATATCCTATAACCTTTTCCAATAAATGCGCTATCCAACACAAAAAGGATTATTCAAATCGGACTATTAGTTCCGACGATTATCGCATTCAAAGAAAGAAACAAACTCTTCAGCTTTATAGATTAGTATAGATTTTGAGTGGCATTGAACCATACCTGCATTACCATCAGTATCATTCATGGTATCATCATCGGTTCCTTCGTCTCCAAGGAAGTCGTAGTTCTCATCATCAGCCGCCTGCCGACGATGCATCGAGTGGGATTCTGTAACAAGATGAGAAATAATTCGTTAATACAGTCCTATACGACAGAAAAGTTTTATTGTACACAATGAAAATATACAGGACATACATTTAGAAATCGATAGGTAATTTGAGTAATATCTAGCAAAAATACCGCCAATTAAGAGGTTCCAGATTTGACAGAGTGTGTAGTAATCTATGATAAAACTTCATCCAATGGCTTCTCCAGCCTTGGGTGAGGTGAAAATGTCAAACTCTTGAATAATTAAAAACTAAACCGTTCCTACTTCTGCTTCGAGCATAAGACCCCGGTAACCCGGTACGTTGCCGCAGCTTCTGTGATAAACCTGAACCATTTAAACTGTGATCTTCCATCTACCTATAAACTGAGGAGTTTATGGCAAACTCCTCTAATGTGGTGGAGGCCCATAGTCCAACAGTGGATTGTACCATTATTGAGTTTGTTGATAGCTAAAATGGTCACTATTGAAATATCAGAAAGTCGAAGTAATTTAGCGTTTGGCGACTTTTAAAGATTGGCCGGCTCGCATGCAGAATAACTACCGAGAAACTCCACATTATAAATTCAGAACGCCGTAACAATATAATCATAGTCGAAACAGTCGTATTTCAAAAAAAAATTGTCCATTAACCAATTATCTAAGTAATAAGAACACATTATTCTTAACAAAATAGTCAATAAATTCCTAGTTTCAGTAAACTAAAAGTACCTAATTTGTTGCCCAACCAAATATGTGTTCTCTAACAATTATCTACCGTAAAAGTAAAACAAATGAACGTTTGAAACAAACGTGTTGTCTTAATAAAGTGATTCCGTGTTAACTAAAACGTATTTTAGTTTAGTTACTGAAGTTATTTCGTATCTATTGGTGTTGGTAAATAGTTGGTTTGTGGTACAAGTTACAAGCTTTTGAAGTTAAAATCGTTTTGTCACTAAATATATTATCTCAATAAATCTTTACTTCATTGCACCATATTCCAATCATCCTAACCTCTAAACGCTCCAAATTCAAAATTAAAGAAATATATTTTCTTTACGTCATCGAAATTTCCCAAGTTATGTCATAAGTTCCATTTAATGTCATTAGGAGTGAGCCCAATGCCATATAATTGTCATAATACTTCGTTCTATTACCTATTAAAAAATTCTCATTTTCAAAAAACCCTAATAACACCTTTGTTTCAAACGGTAATCATATCCAAGACCGTTTGTTTGACAGTCGCACTATTGACCATTTGACCAATGAGACAGTTTTGATTATATTGTCAAATTAATTATCATCAATTGAACCCAGTGACCGTACTAAACGTGCAGCCAAATTAACTACTATCTTCTTCTAACTCACACCATACATAGCATTAAACCAGTAATAGTTCTAAAATTGTTTTCCAATTGAATTCTGTTTGCTTTACCATTTAGGGAGGCATGTTACAATGCGCCTGCGCACCGTGACATGTGCCGGTAGCATGCGCGGGATTCGGGATCACAGACGTATTGCGGTATTAATTCAGTATTAAATGTTTGTTAGGTTGATTGATAGATTGTGGGATAAAGTAGAATGTTGTCAATTGTATGTAAAGATATTGTTGTTTTTTCTTCTAAATATAGACTAATAAAATATAAAATTGAGAGTTTTTACTACCTGTCTATAATATAATAAATGAATACATTGTAAAAAATATGTATCGTACGTACACGATATACATTTTTTACAATTTTTATTTATCTGTCTGTTTGTTTCGGCAAATCTCTGAAATGGCTGAACGGATTTTGACGGTACTTTTATTAACCACTTTCACACCAAGACCAATAATCTCACACTAAGCAGGTAGGTTTATCAGAGAGCACTGCTGCTCAGTCTCTGTCAAATGTGTAGTAGGTAGTCCCTAAGTCAGCTGTTATGACACCCGCTGGAAGAGCTAGGGTGGTCTAAAATGTATTCTACTCTGCCGTCACTAAATAGCAAAGCATTTATACACAGTACTCTCTCTTTTACCGACAGTTATAATAATGTTTACCTACTCAGTACAGCGAGTAAGGAAGTGCACTCAATACGGATAATTACAGACGAAACCGGGGCATATCAATTAGTGTGATTAACGGACGGACGGACGGACAGTTTTGCGGTCGGATTATGGGTCAGTTAGAATCGTCCCATCTGTTTTTATAGCCTATTTTCGACCACTGAAGGCTATTCACACAGTAATAAGGACAGACGAAAATATTTCGCTGAAAAAAAAATTAAGATCCTTCCATGTCTAGTTGGTTAAATAGATTTAAGTGTCATTGAAGATCACAAGGTTTTAGGATCGATTCTCAAGTTGTGTAATCAATGACTAGCTGAAATTGGGCATGCACTTAAAGAAGTCAAATAAAAAAACGTGATGTTTTTTCAAGTTTGTTTTTTTTTTGGGTATCGTAAAAGTCAACTAAGGACTACATATTTGATAGAGACAGGACATCAGGTATCTCTGATAAACCTGAACCTTTTAAATGTGGGAGAGTCATGCTTCGGTACAAATGGGCCGGCTCGACCGGAGTAATACTGGACCTCACAGAAAACCGACGTGAAATAACATTTGCGTTATCTTTCATTCTGTGAGTGAGGTTACCGGAGGCCTAATTACCACACTTTCCAATCTTCCCAATCCCTCTAATTTATAGAGAGACCCATCAGTACAACATTCAGTATGTTTTAATTGTTAGAGAAGTTTATAAACGAAACCACCTTAAACCCTTCATTAAATTCCCATTATTAGGTAAAATTTCACTATACTATGTCTTTAACTATCCCTTCTTTATACAAAACACATATTAAAACAAGGAACTCATCGCAACATGTACAAAGGAAACAGTCGTGTTCATATCGGCGCGTGCGTCGGTTTTTTAAACAAGCGGAACCAGTAAACAGTTGCATAAGAACCTTAGTGGTTGTTATAAAATGTAGTATTTACATAGTGATTGGGTTTTTAAGATCAATGGGTTGAATACTGATATGGGATTTTACGTCATTTCTTTTATTGAGTAATTTTTTTGAGGGGGGAAAGTCATCCAATGACTTCTCCCGCCTTGAGCGAGGAGAGGGAGTGTCAGACTCTTACTGATTAAAAACCATCCCGTTCCTACTCCTGCTTTTCGAGCCGGAGCCCCGGTAAACCGCTAGGTAGTCCGCAACTCCGGTTAAGTAATTTAAGGTCATCAGTCTTTTCGTGCATGCTCGTCGGTTAAGGGTACATTTTATTTGGCTTTTAATATATCGCCTATTCATATCTGTTCTGTATACTTTTTTCGTAAATCTGCTTCCATCCACCCTTTCTACATATCCAAACTTACATTCCCTTTGACTGTTGATAAAGCGAAAGAGGCATGTAAGATTCGTAGCAATTGGCGTTCCATTGTCTCTACCTACCTCCATAGGAGACAGGTGCGAAATTATGATACAAAATTCATAACCACAAAACTTCTAAGAAAATTTCAATTACTACAGCTTAAGCTATTACGAACGCTACCAATTATACACATAAGCTATTAATATGCTGTGTAGCTACTCGACAAGCTGTCTTGCTCGGTACAGCTCATTTGTATGCAACCTGTAGTACTAGAGCCGCTTAAGCCACGACAGGGCTACTCTCTTTGTATACAAGTCCCTTTATAATTTTAGCCGAACACATTTTTAAGTAGACATTGTTATTTTTTTGGAATTTAAATATTGTGAACAGTAATTTTGATGTTGTTAGTAATTTGGTGTGGGAGAGCCATGCTTCGGCACGTATAAGCCGGCTCAACCGGAGTGATACCACGGACTTGCAGAAAACTGACGTCAAACAACGCTTGCATTGTGTATCGTTGTGTCAGTGAGGTTACCGGAGGCCCAACTACCTCTTTTCCCAATCCCTGATTAGAGAATCAACCAACAACCTTTGAATTCCTAACCCCCAAAAGGCCGGCAACGCACTTGTAACGCCTCTAGTGTTTCGGATGTCCATGGGCGGCGGCGATTGCTTGCCATCAGGTGATCCGTCTGTTCGTTTACCGGCTTATATCATAAAAAGATGATGATGAGACCAGCATATGTTCACAATGCATATTCATTTGAAGGATAGCTAACCAATGTAAGGAAAGAATGAATAAGGAAAAAAATATGGCCGTAATATCAAACAACAGACCACTTTCTATCATTTGACCTAATAACTAGAAGAGGGCGTTCCAATAAATCAGCATTGGACACCTAAATGCCAGTCTGCCGTGCTAATCTGCCATAAATAACATATTTATGTGGCCCACTCTAGCCTCTATGGCCTAATTTGTAAGCTAGTCTATGGTAATTAGGTCATGGACACATAAATTCGTCCGCGCGACCTTTTTAATTAATCATTGCAATTAATTTGCAACGTTTTCTGTTGTTTCTGTCGGTTAGATTAGCCTTTGTTGTGTTAGTTTTAGTTTTACAAGTTGTTGGTCAAGTGGTCAATCTTGAGGGCAAAGTATTATTGGGCTTTTCTTAGTCACTGTTGCGAATATTGAAGTAGTGAGCGAAAGAAAAAGAGCACTATCTCGTCCTACTTTCTTTTGCGGGGGAAATTCAATCAATGATTAGAACTTATGACGGGATATTTACCGGATTAACTGTTAATCGGTGATCATGACACTTGCAACAGTGCCGAAACTCATCAAAATGAATAAACATGGTAAATATCCCGTCATAAGTTCTAATAATAGTGTTAGTGACCATGTCAGTTTAAAAACTTATATCATTCAATGCGTTCTCTCGCCTTGGGCGAGGCTAGAGGGAGTGTCAGATTCTTACTGACTAAAAGCTACCCCGGTCCTACTCCTGCTTTTCGAGCCGAAGCCCCTGTAAACCCCCTAGGTAGTCCGCAGCTCCGAATTACCTTGTCCCATGTGATAGACTAGACTATTTCGAAGACAAATTGCCCTCATAAAAGTGTTCATAGTGAGATAAAGATATGTCCCTAATCTTTTCCTAAGTTTCCTCTATCTTTAACTTTGTGGTAGCATGAGGTTAATATACTTTTCAGAAACTAAAATACTTTTCGAAAATGATTCCATGATTTCTTCTTTACGCTTATACTGGAGACCAATTTAAATATAACGACTGATCAAAACGAGACCGGACAGAGAGTGGGCGGGATGTGTAATAACATCTATTATTACATTACACATGAAATTATTTATACAGCTGCGTGTGCATTATTATGTATCATGGATTATGTAAATATGGAGCAATATGGGGAGATCGGAGCAGTAATTATTGTGTAAACCTTTTTGATGTTGCCACCATGTCTTTTTGAACTCTGATAATCCACTATTGGACTATTTTTTTTAAGGAAGAATCGCATGATGTTATTTCTCCCGCCTTGGGTGAGATGAGAGGGAATGTCAGACTCTTACTGACTAAATACCACCCCGTTTCTATTCCTACTTTTCGAGTTAGAGCCCCGGTAAACCCGCTAGTTAGTCCGCAGATCCGCTGGACACTGCTGGACTATGGATCTCTGCTACATGTAAAGTTTTGCCAAAATCTTCATGCTTGGCAGGAGTTGGAGATCGCAGTTGAAAAGGGCCAGGTTTTTAGACAGCAATGCTTTGTCTCTGTTAAATGTGTTGTCCCTTAATCGGCTCTTACCCCACGCGCAGGAAGAGGAAAGGTAATGAGTTTTTTTATGGAATTGTAGGCAAACGAACAGTCGGATCTCCAGTTGGTAAGCGATCAGTGCCGACCACGGCTACCCGCAACACCACAGGAGTCACAAATACGTTGCCGGCCTTTGTTATGTTTTCGGTCAGGCATCAATCACAAAACTCAATACATACTAACTTGCAATCAATCAACCAACGTCAAAAATCCAAAAATAATCCCACTCATTACCCAATAAAACTCCAAAACACTACAATGGACAACAAAACTAAAAAAAAAACTTAAAAATAAAATAAAAAAAGCGTTCACGTTTTCGACACATTACTGCACGTACTATCTCATATAAATCTCCTTGAAAAACTGTCCAGTTATCCTTGACCTGCCTCGCCCCTCTCTATTGATAGAAGAAAGGGGATTAAGGGTGTAAATGTGGTGTTATGCAGGGATTTACGTTGACTGGACGCTATGGAACACGGCTGCCTTTGTAATGGTAATATGTTTGGGTTTAAAAGGTGTTGTTATCGACATAAGCGATAGAGGATTGTTGCTTTTTAACCGACTTTAAAAAAGAGGTGGTTAATTTAATTGTTTTTTGATTTAGATAAGTTTTTTCATTTTTTTCGGTAGGTGTACTGATTTTTGGATGACTCTTTATGATTTGAACGTCATTACTAAAGTACTATTAACTATTTAATTCGCTTCGCCTGTCATAGTTTTTTTTTTTGGTTTGGTTCATTTTCCGTCCACTACTGGACATTCGACATAGTTTTGTATCGACATCATCATTTTAATTTTAAACTTTACCATATTTTTGAACCCTAATTTCAAATTTTTAATCACAAATCTTTTCAAAAATTCAAAAAATATACTAGAAAGCGAATATCTTTATCGAATCGACACTCTTCGCTATCGAATCAACACTACCCTACAAGAGCCAAGTTCAACAAACCGACTCCTGCGCACGTTGGAGCTATAATCTCGTTCCTTTATCGTGGACGGAGGCGCTGTGTATGTATGTATGTATTGTTCGTGAGTTTATGTCTGTCTAGGTTTGTATGTCTTGGGATTAGTTTATGTAAAGTGTAATACATAGTTTTAGGTAATATTCTAGTAAAGATTTTTATTCCTAATACATATTATAAACCAGCTTCTGCCAGCGGGAAAAAGCATCCTATCACCCAAGTCGGTTCATATCCTGTCTGTATACCAAATTTCATTAAAATCCGTTCAGTAGTTTCAGCGTAAACAAGCAGTAAATCAGTAATTTTTTTTGCACTTGACAATTCGAACGAAAATAATATTTCTACGTGATTAAATAGCTTGTTAATTCGAACTTATCGGCATGAAACTACGACAATTCGAAGTTGCAAAGAGAAAGGGACAGAAATATCTTAGAAGATCTGCAGAGGACAATACCGACATATTTATAGAGTCAAATTAAAATTTCGTTCCATTTGATATTTGTATCATTCGATAATTTGAAGTATTGTAATCGTCCCCTCAGATTTTTTCATGGAATAGTTGGCAAACTAGCAGACGGGTCATCAGATGGTACCTAAGCGATCAGCGCCGCCCTTGGACACCGCAGTTTCGAATTAACGAGAGTGGACTTGTACATAGTTTAAGTGAAACACTTCACCTATAAATAATTTGATAGGTAAGAATAGAGAAAGCTTTACACAAAGCATATCACGCTCTTTTATTCCCTAAATGCGTAGGCAGAGGTGTACAAAAACACCCACTCTATACCAGATATTGTTATGACAATGTCAGGATTTCTATAAAATACGAGAACATAATACAGGGAACAATTCCAAAATCCTTAGAATTGAAATATCCAAAGTCAAAAATTTGATAACGGAGGCCCAATTACCTCCCAGAGGTAAACGAGCAGACGGATCACCTGGTGGTAAGCAATCACCACTGCCCTTGGACTCCCAAAACACTAGAGACGTCGCAAATGCGTTGCCGGCCTTTTGGGAGGGGTTAGAAATTAAAGGTTGTTGGAGAATCGAGGATTAGAAAGATTGGGAAGCCTCCGGTAGTACTCCGAAGTATTTGAGCCTCCGGTTACCTCACTCACACAACGAAACATAACGTAAGCGTTGTTTCACGTCGGTTTTCTGTAAGGTCGAAGTAACACTCTCAAGCTGGCCTATTCGTGCCAAAGCATGGCTCTCCAACACTTAAAATTTCGCAATTATGTTATGCTCACAAACTTACATATTTATATTATTAGAAGGATGCGTTATCCAACTAGTTGAGCTAAATACCTTTCTATTTATACTATTTTCATAACCTACCATCATTCACATTCGATCACACTACATCCTATGAGCTCAATTCTATTCTAAAGATATTTCTGCATCCATTTATCTTACGAAACTGCATATAATATGTTCTAGTTACCTGTATATTCAACCTTCACCCAAAATCGATTGGTCTGGTTAAACATATCGGTGTTTTACCGAAATTTCGGTAACACCTACCTTTCCTTTGAAGTAAAATATTTGTTTATGATTTGTGTGGTGTGGGGCATGAGAGGTGGCGGTTTTGGAAATTAAATAATTTTTTTTTTCACTACCAAAAAAGTTAATAATGTTATTTTGCCTTAGTCACGAAAGATAGTGACTATAAGATTTTGTTCGACTTTGATCAAGTAGTATCGAGTTTTGTTCTCTATTGATACAAGTTAATTCAAGTGTCGTTAACACCTCGTTGGTCGAGTCGGTCACAAATGCGACTGCCGGTGCAAGGGTCAAGCAAAGCATTACTTGGCTTTTTTCGGTTTTTCTAATATTTCTCAGTAGTAGCTCGGAGTCTGGAATTGTGTCCAGTAAATGGCAATAGGCTCACCCCCTATAACATGAGACTTATAACAGAAATTGTTAATAGTGTGTTTACTTTGTACAGTGGCATTAAGTTCCGTAATGTATAGTACCTCTACCTACCCCTTCGGGGATAAAAGACGTGACATTGATGCAAGATAGTATTAAACTGGATAAATGCGTGTTAAATCGTAAACAATAATAAGTCCCTATTTTCTGTAGAAAATAAGACATAATATATGCCCGAATATTCAAACGCTACTCAATTTTAAGACGCTCTCAAATGTAGTTCTGTCACTATCAATTCTTTATAAAATGACAGAGATAGCACGATATTTAAATACAACTTAAAATTGAGTAGCGTTTGAGTATTCGGGCGATAGTTCGCTACCTCTTATACCTTAGTCCCTAGACCACTAGCCTATAATGTCAAACAGGTGTAGATCACACAAATAGAGGCTCGTTGTAATTGTTTGCTCTCCCTACTTGAGACACGCATAGCTTGGCTCGCCACGTAAACCAAACAATTTGTTGTTTTCGTTCCATAATGTTATAAAGATGTAGTGTCATGGTAGCTTGAGTAAGAGTATGGTGTGGATTTTTTTAAATTAAGTAATTGAGTTGGTTAAGTCAAAGCATTTTTATAAAGTTTTGACATATTGGTAAAGTATTCTCAACGGATCTTGGCAGGTCTGAACTACGTGCAGAAGGCTGCGCAATAAGTGTAAAGGGTCAATTGTATTTAGAAATGGTCAATCTCTAGCCTAGATCGCCGCCCCCCGCACCTCGCCTCATGCCACCATTTGGTTCTAAAAAGACTTCTTGCGCAGCCTTCTGCACGTAGTTCAGACCTGCCAAGATCCGTTGGGAGTACTGTACTTTTGACTTTCTTGGTTATTTGGGGAAGCTTCGTTGTCGGTCATTAATCAGGGGTCTTGGTTTCGATGCCCTGATTAAGCAAAATATTATTGAAGTTTTGTCACACCATCACATTAGAGCCTGTAAGTGGTCACTGCTGGCCAAATACCTCTTTTTACACGGAGAAGATTTGAGCATTAATCACCATGCTTGCTCAATGTATTGTTTGTATTTTTAATTTATTCAGATCGTAATTGGTGAAACGAGGAGTCACCTCATGTATATTATGGGTGCATCTTTGCTTGGAAATAAAGGATCTGTTTCTGGTGTGATGTGAATTCATGGTACAGGATCCGGCGATTGCATCATACCACCATAGACCCTGCATCGAAACACCATTTCTAAGAAAACCCTCAAATATCTGTACATCGCATAAAATTTAATGTCTTAACAGTAAAAAGGGTCATAAATACCCGTCCGATATAAGGAAGTGGCCTAAATCCGGACAGATTCGGGTCGGATTTGCCCATAGTAGTTACTCTATGTACATTTTCGGAAATATATTTTTGTATTAAAAGATTGATGAGTGATGTACGCATTAATTTTAATTTTGTAGTTAATGTATAGGCAAACTGCATGTCAAGGTATCCTTAACCAAAAATCGTGTATTAGATACACAACTTTATTCAATTGTGGTAAGGTTTATAATCTGATAAGCATGGTGAAAATGATCACCCAAGTCAACCCTTAGGCCCTGTCTGTAAGTATACCAAATTTCATCAAATCCGTTCAGTAGTTTCAGCGTGATTGACGGACAAACATTCAAATATCCAAACAAACTTTCACATTTATAATATTAGTGTGATTAGCATCTAATGACAAGAATAAAAACAGGAAGTTAGATAGGTACTAAAGTGTCATCATTATATGTAATTCTAACTATATCCGGTGACACATGCGCAGGAGTTGGTAACATAAACAAGATCCATCATAAAGATAATATGGAGATCTTAGTAATGATTCTGTGGAAACACATAAAGGATGGGAATTGAGTGTCTGTTTGTAATTATTAAGAATAACTTGGACATACAATTTTTTTATGTTATGTTAAACTGTTTTAATTGGGTTATATTGTACCTATGGTCGTCAAAATTAAGCGTGTGTAACCAAATACCAGGTTGATCAGACGTCAGGAAGGCGGTTGAATATTTAAAAGGTCAAGCTAAAGAGAAAACGTTTAGAAAGGACAGAATATTGATGGTCTCTAGTAAATTTTTTTTTTGGAATTGGTATAAGATTTCTCGAGGAAAATGCGCAGCTTGAGTATGCGATGTATCGAGTAGGAGAAGCCATCCATACAACGCATCTATCCATATAAAACATATAGCTTAGCTGAGTCCGTTCTCACCAGTGCTACGCTGTGAATATGATAGTTGGAAGCTAAATGCATCCATAACAACGTACCATAGCACATCTTTGGTGGAAAAGCACCGTAATAGATTATATCAATATTATAAAAGTAAATTTCTAACTTTATCTACAAATCAAACATCAAACCGAAATTGACATTGACACAAATGCTCAATGTCAAAAAAATACTCGGAAATAGCGATCATAAAATTCATTCCCATCCATTTATTATTGCTATATTTATAATTAGCTGCATGGTGTGGTGTGATGTGATGTGATGTCATCACGGAAGTAACGGAGATATTTGTTTAGTCTGTGCTCGGCTGTGAGAATCACCAATGAGGTTTAGGTTGCATAGCCGTTTTATGACATCTGTCAAACTAACACTTGACAGTTACGGTAGCCATTTTTAAAATTTGGTATTATAATGATTGATTAGTTTTAAGTACTGAATAAAATATGTTCTTGAGCTTTAGGTGCGGTACAAGTAAGTATTATAATAATTGATTAGTTTTAAGTACTGAATAAAATATGCTCTTGAGCTTTCAGTACAATAAGGAATCGGAATGAAATTTGGAACAGGGGTAGATTATGGAGTTTCTTGCTCGTCCTTCTCCATTCGAAGCTACACTTTGGAACGAGCACCTAGCTTCATAAACGGACAGACTGACAGGCTATTGTTTATTTCTTTATTTTTTGACTTTTCTAAAGTACCTATGTGTATGGCTTAATTGGAATAAATGATTTGACTTTGACTTTATGGTCCGGAATACACATAGGACACTTTTTATCTCACAGGACTGCAGGCAAAGCCGTTGACAGAACCTAGTACTATTACAATAATGACTAACTAATTATTCACGCACACCTCTGCCTATGCCTTCAGTAAACAGCCATAACGTTATTTATAACAAAAAAAAAGTTCCACTCGATAATCAGTCACCATCAATATTTGTACTGACGTCAGCACCATCACATCACATCTATAATTAGATATATTTGTAACTTTTTAAATAATTGCGTCATACCACGGATATATGACACTGGAAGTAGCAAGATGTGATTGAATACGAAATTAGCACTTCCGTTTTATTTGTATCTTTGATCGAGTTTGTGAATATGATTATAGTTTTTTTTTAAACGGGGAAAATCATCGAATGACTTCTCACGCCTTGAGCGAGGCGAGAGGGAGTGTCAGACTCTTACTAACTAAAAACCACCCTGTTCCTGCTCTTGCCCTTCGAGTCGGAGCCCCGGTAAACCCGCTAGGTAGTACGCAGTTCCGGAATATGATTATATTTGGTACTTGCCGTTGGTAGGTTTGGAACCCGTACTGATGCATAAGAAGCTTAAACCTCCTGGCTAGGTTAGGTATCCATTTATTAATTTAGCAGTGGATGATCACAGGCTGTTGATGGAGAGTTCGACAGTATAAAAAATAATCTTGTAATGGAAATTAAATAAGAAATTACCTTCTAGTTCTTCACTGACCCAGAAGCTATCCTACAAAGTTCAAAGCAATTCACTGATCGAACGCTCCCAAGCCATCTAATTTACGATCCAATTTATATTTATGCGAAATTCATTAATATACAGTTGCCATAAAATTCCTTTTTCCATAAACTTGTTCCAATGACATAATTTTCTTCTATCCTCGACCTAGTTCTACTAGGGAGCGTTTGCACTGGCTTGTTTACTCGCCTAATATTTTTTTAGGTTAGGACAGTCAGAAATTGGTATGGACTAGTATAGTTTTGAGTTGTAAGTGTTTAAAGTGCCAACTGAATACAGTTACTCTTTAATCTTAGTCAAACTAGTTAAGACTAGTTCAGTTATATGTTTCAAGAAAAGATTCCCAACTTCGGTTCCATTGACAGGTTAAATCTTAGAAAATCTATTTTTTAATCATCATGTTTTGTGCCTATTGGTCACATGTATACTTAAATTAACTTGTAAGTTAGTTAGAACCAATAAATAAAAAAGTGTGATATGTATAATGTGTGATAACTAAAAAAAAATACGGTTTACTCACGTTCTTTGCTGTAGAAAAGCTCTAGTTTTTAGTCGTAGAGGCAACGTTCGCAGACGCGTAATTTAGTATGTCTCACAATAGTTATTATAAAAATAAAGTCTAGATACATTTTGACTTGTGTAACATGCATTTAATAAAAGTTACTGATCTCCTAATACTAGCACTTCTGTTCTAAATTCAAGTACAGTAACTCCACAAACTCGACCAAAACCAAAACTAAACGCAGCATAAAATTTTGCAATAAAAATATCACTCGGGAATACTAGTGCTGTACAAAATTAATCTACATAAATAGTGATGCGGTATTACCGACTAAGTGTTAGTTTTAGTCTAGTATTAGTTATTTCTAATTATTCTAGATACGTTAATGTATGTTTAGCATGTTTTAATAACTCCTAATTACCATTTCTATGATGGATAATGGAATTCCATTAAGGTATGTATTAGTTTTCAGGGTTGTTTGTTAATAAGTAAATGGAGAACTAATAGTGGTTTAAACTAGTATTCATGGCGGTACTTAGGGTTAATGAAAATGAATAATGAATACGTATAAAACCTACATAACTCATTTTAGAAATTTTATCTTAACATACATATATGTATAACAACTGCACAAGTGTGGGAGAGCCATGCTTCAGCACGAATGGGCCGGCTCGACCGGAGTGATACCACGGCCTCATAGAAAACCGACGTGAAACGA
Organism: Spodoptera frugiperda; assembly: GCF_023101765.2. Lineage (NCBI taxonomy): Eukaryota > Metazoa > Arthropoda > Insecta > Lepidoptera > Noctuidae > Spodoptera > Spodoptera frugiperda. The sequence continues at coordinate 7,040,021 of NC_064228.1, read as the reverse complement.
CGCTTGCGTTATGTTTCGTTGTGTGAATGAGATTACCGGAGGTTCAATCACCCCTCTTCCAAATCCCCGATTTCCTAACAACCCCTAAATTCCTAACCCCCAAAAGCCCAACAATGCAAATGTAAGGCCACTAGGGTTTCGGGTGTCCATTTGTGGCGGCGATTGCTTACCATCAAGTGATACGTCTGCTCGTTTACCGGCTTATACCATAAAAAATAAACATTTTCATAAACCGATAATCCGAACAATACCTTGCCCGAACCGCCAATCGAACTGAAAACTCCTTTCTATACCGCTACGCTAACAATTATAAAGCCAATGAGACATAATAAAAATAAAACAAACATCAATTAGCTAGCACTTCATAACCTCCTAACCTAATCATATAAACCTATATCCCCACTAATGCCCCTAATACAAAAAACTAACTAATTCGACCTATTTTCATTTCGAGACCACTTTCCCTACACTCGCGTCTACTTTCTTGTTTAAACATTGATGTGTACGCAGCTTAAATAGTGACGTCACAATGCAATATGGCCGTTGGATCATCCCGTTGAGATGTGTCATGGCTTATAGATATAATGAAGTATGATCTCAGTGTAAAAATGTGTTAAGTAATAAAATGGTGACATTGTATTTTTTAACCGACTTCCCAAAAAAGAGGAGGTTCTCAATTCGGCCGGTATGTTTAGTATGATGGTGGTTGGACTATCAGCTGCTGTAAAATGTGTCACATATTTTATTCATTTGGGGGAGGGGTAAATCTTTCTATGACTTTTACCGCCTTTGGTGAGGCGAGAGCGAGTGTCAGACTGTTACTGACTAAAAGCCACCCTGTTCCTACTCTTACTTTTCGAGCCGGAGCCCCGGTAACCTGCTAGGCTGTCTACAGCTCCAGGTCTGCCATCATCCATGACACGATTGATTATGTCACGGAACAACTCATTGTATGACCCATAAAATATATTTTTATTGCAGGTGTAAAGAGTATGTGAAATTATCTATTTTTAGGTCTAATAAATTGCTTTAGCTTCAGAAGCAAGAAGCAACACCTAACTAATACAGTTCGATCAAATATATATTTTTCAGTTTAATTTCCCATACAAGATCCTCCATACTTTGATACTCCACGTTAAAAAGCAAGCGATGACGTCACAATCCAATATGGCAGCGGGAATCATCCCGTTTAGATGCGTCCTTCAATTCATTAAACCGTTGACGAGTTGAAGCTTCGTAATATGAAACTGGGATTACCAATGCAAAATTATATTTATAGTTTTTATTTTTGAGTATACAAAATAAGTGGGATTTTCCTTCCTGACGCTAGAACTAGACTTATCACGAACAGACTTCCACGGCCTTGTGGGCTGTGAGGTTTATAGCAAAAGTGTCAGGCTCTTTCTGACTAAAAACCATCCCGTTCCTACTCCTGCTTTTCGAGCCGGAGCCCCGGTAAACCCGCTAGGCAGACCGTAGCTCCGGACAAAGAAATATATTGCAATCAGCATGTGATTCGCATATTTTTTCGAGTGGGAGTCATTGGGAATTTTGTTTATAATGAACTGGGAATTTTGAGGGTTATTCCTAAGTGATTTTATTTTAGTATTTCAGTTAGTCATTATTGAGTTTTAGTTTAGCCACTGTTTGTGACTGAAAAAAATTAAAAAGCTCAATTTTGTACAACGTTAATTCATGTAGGCTCTTTCAGACTGATGAAGCATTTTTCCGGCAATATGTATACCATAGACATGGGATCACATCACATCAACAGCCTATAAGTGGCCACTGCTGACCATAGTTCTCTTCTAGCACGGAGAATGTTTTTGAGCATTAATCACCACGCTCAATGCGGGTTGGCAATTTAATACTTATAATTAGGAATTATAAGCCCAAATTTCCTTACTATTTTTTCCTTTGTCAGTGGTGTTTACTGATAATCTTATAGAAAGTACATGTAACTCGGAAAAGTCACATTTCTAACCCACAACCTTTGCACCTATGCATGAGCATGAGAAGAGATAGTGGCCATAAATTCAGAAATTATAGAAGATGAATTTAACCTAGTTTCATGTTGGCTAATGTTTAGCATTCATACTCTATCTACCTTTCTAAAAAAATAACCAAACATAATTCTCATGAAACAAACATCAAAAGCCTACAGAAATAATGATGTTTTTACTTCAAACTATAAACGCACTAACTCTTTCAGGGTCATCAAAGAAATAAATAAATAATAAAAAATCCCTTGAGCACATGGCTCCCTTTAACGTTTTAATGGCAACCCTGGAATACCTTTATAGATTTTATTACCGCATTTCATTGTACGGAGAAACGCACATGAAGATATACTATGACCAAAATAAAATGATCTTTGAAAGCAAGCAATACTTCACTACATAGTATAAAACAAAGTCGCTTTCTATGTCCCTTTGTACGCTTAAATCTTTAAAACTACGCAACGGATTTTGATGAGGTTTTTTTAATAGATAGAGTGATTCAAGAGGAAGATTTATATGTATAATACATGCATAATATATCACCGTTGCACCCATGGGAAGCTGGGGCGGGTTACTAGTATGGAATAAAAGATCAAGAAACAGTGGACGTGTAGCTTGATATGCCGTCGGTTTTATTATACTTTTTTATAGACAATTGAAATTTTTTAAATGGCTACGTTAGTCGTAAAGACAAATTTGGTAGATTTATTATGTTATTCTTTTAGTTTTTATATGGCAACAATGGGTTTTAGATTGGGTTTTAAAGCAGTTACTGAGATATGGGTTTTTCATTGATCTGTCATGATGGATAGAAAAATAGATGGCACAGTTTTGAATAATGTTAACGTCACGCCTTTTATCCTCGAAGGGGTAAGCGGAGGTGCATATTGCGGCATGTAATGCCGCTATACAATGTACATCCACTTTTCACCTTTTGTGATATAACTAGTATGTAATAGGGGGTGAGCCTATTGATATATACTGGGCACAATTCCAGATTCCGTGCTACTACTGAGAAATTTTCGAAAATCCGAATAAAGCCTAGCAATACTTAGCCCGACCTGGGAATCGAACTCGAGGCCTCTTGTCCGGCAGTCGCACTTGCATCCTCTCGACCAACGGGACAGTCTCTTTATAATGACAAAATAACTCAATAACACGTTATTTACTCGAAATATCGAACTTGAGACATCATCCTCTTCTAAAGTTACTATCGATAATCGATCTTCAAATCGATAAAAATGTTCAAACCCAAATACATTACAATTCCCAAAAATAATTTACTATGGGAAAACACAAATCGATAAATTCCCATTTGACATTATTTCTCGTTAAATCGAATGGGAAATAATCGATATAAATTATTCGAGATGTATTAACTACTGTAATCGATTATGCAATATTAATTTTTCTTTCATATTTTTATCGTAGATGGTTATTTAATAAGTTTAAGTATATACTCAATATTAGTATGATTGGATAAAGAAATTTATTGACTAGTAAAAGTTATTTTACGACTATTTGTCATGCTATCGATATCAATCGAGTGTTATCGATGATATTTTTTCTACAGGACCCAGTTTCAGCTTAAAAACTTTGTATTCAGCAATGTTTTATTCGTTTTTTTGATTAATAGGGTAGATGACAAATTTTTATTTTAATATCCGTCTTGTAGATTATTTTAAAATATTAGATACGTATTTTTCATTTTCTCAAGAAAACATATACTTTCGGAGAGACCTATATTGATTTAAAATATTGTGTGACGTTTTGTACGTATCATCGTCGTAGCATCATAGCGTCATCTACACTAGTTTTTAATATTATGGTGCAAAAAATGGCTCTGGTTACCAAAATTAAAAGCCCCACCTCCCTAAGACCCAATAACAAGAACCCCACTCATACCATAACTGGTCAAAACCCATAGAATATAATTGGACACCTCTGTCTACCCTTTCAGAGATAAAAGATAAAAAGCAGTGCTTATTTACCAACAATCCGCATAAATTTAACATACAAAATATGCACTTCAAATGTAAATGATAAACCACCAACCCCTCCTCCCCCCTTTAGACATTAACCCATATTTTTATGGGAAGTCATCATGCTTTCTACTCAATTACATACACTACTGCCGTGCGTCATTCTCATGACGTCATTTGTCATTAAAAACTATGTTTATATATGATGAATATTCATAAATATACAGGCTGTGGAGTGACGGGTGACTTGACTATATTTTATTAACTAAAACGTGAATGTACTGAGAAAAGCTCTACCAGTTTCGAGTCACAGAGGGACTCTTCCTCATGAGCAGCTTGCGCAGACGCGACGATGACGACTTTATTTTTTTGCTCCTCAATTCTTACCGCGACGGTCCAATATCACGACCTGGTGTTGATGGTGATAATGAATCACCAAACATCACGCTACTTCATTTATGAACTATAAGCTTCTGCCAGCGGCTTCCCCCGCGATCCCGTGGGATAAAAAGTTTTCTATGTGTTATACCAGACCATAATCTACCCCTGTTCCAAATTTCATCTCCTTCAGCCATTTCGACGGGATGGAGTAACAAATATACACACAAACACAGCCAAATAATATTAGTAGTATAATTTGTATTAGGGTCAATAATAATCATATTCCCATGAAGACATAAAAAATATCTTATTAAAGCAAGCGAAACCAGAATAAAGTGCTTGTATTATAAAACCTTGAAACTCATGACACGTGCAGAACATATGTTTTTATTAAAAATATGTTTTAAATGTATGATTTTTGCACAGATTTTGAAGGTTGCAGTGCATTTTTTGTGTAAACATTTTAACTGGAAGACGATGCTTATTTATGCAGGTTGTTTTAAACCTAGAACCTAGACCTTTAAGACTGAAATAGGTATGATGTTAGCTTACCTATTCCTTTACCTATTTATCTATTTGGGAAAAGGCAGTGAAAATTAAGTTTTTTTTATGGTATAACCCGGTAAACAAGCAGACGGATCACCTGATGGTAACCAATCGCCGCCGCCCATGGACACCGAAACACCAAAGTCGTTACAAGTGCGTTGTCGGCCTTTTGGGGGTTAAGAATTTAAGGGTTGTTGGGGAATCGGTGGTTAGAAAGATTGAGAAGGGGGTAATTGGGCCTCCGGTAACCTCACTTACAATCTACTACAAATAATCGAAATTTTAAATTAGTTAAGTAGTCTTAACAACTAGAGAGTCGTTAATAAGCTTTATAGCCCCAGTACAAGGCTAGACTTTGTTGATTAATACCTAAATGGATACGCCCTAGACTTAGGTCATCCTAGCACATTTGAGACCTAGATGGTCCCTGAGCCATGATATCATTTGTTTTATATGCTATCCGCATTTGAATTTTATGACCTATGTCTAGTCTAGACAATGAAGGAACTATAAATTATGTAGGACTAGCTTTTACTCGCGGTTTGATCTGCATTTCCTGGATAAAAAGTAGCATATGTAAAAGTGATGTCGTTCGTGGTGGCCCGGTGGTTTAAGACGCCCACTTCTTATACATGAGAGTGCAAGTTCGAAACCTACCAACGGCAAGTACCAATGTGACTTTTTCCGAGTTATATGTACTTTCTAAGATTATTTAGACACCACTGACAAATGGTGAAAGAAAACATAGTAAGGAAACCTGGGCTTATAATTTCTTATTATTAAATAGAAATTGCCAAAACGCATTGAGCAAGCGTGGTGATTAATACTCAAACTTTTTCCGTGCGAGAAGAGGCCTTTGGTCAGCAGTGGTCACTTATAGGCTGATGATGTATATGTATGACTTTAGTTTATAATCTATCCGTATGCCAAATTGCATTTGGTTCCGTTCAGTCGTTTTTGCGTTAAATAGATAAACCTTCCTAAACTTTTACAGTTATATATACCTTCATAAACTAAATATAAACCTTCATAAACTTTAACAGTTATAATATTACTAGGATGTGTTGGCCAACTTTCAGCCGTTCCTAATCCTAAAATGGGTATAGGTTATAAAAATCCTAATACATAGTTATGATTCAGTCGTAAACCGAGTACTGTTTTGGAATGTCCTGAAGGCCTATTTGATGAAATATTTTGCAATTAAAGGCCTGATTGCCTAGTTGGTGAAATGATCATAACTTTGAAAGTGTGACTGAAAATCCTAAAATTCTGAGTTCGATACGCAGATCGGATCGGACAAAGTTTTATCAGATTTTAGATTTATTTAGGACCGATTTTCTCAACGCCTAATAACTTTATCGGAAGAATAATTTTGAGATTTAGACAGATTTCCCTTACAAAAACTGTCAGACGTCAAAATTCTTGGAATCTTAATTCAAAAGTCAGGCCTCAGAAGTTCTCATCTTGTAACCTGTTGATTAGCAACAGGCACCTGTTGATAAGCAACAGGTTTGCCTTCCTTTACATACGATTAGTCAGCCATATTATCAAAGAAACCATTTCAGGGAATTAAACACCAAAATAATCCGGTTCTTTGGATAAACTGTCTGACAGCAAACTCATATAAACTGATGGAAACTGTCCACTACTTCGAGGATAAAAAAGAGTAATGTTATGCTATAGGTATTAAAGCGTCGATTAGATCATTCCCTTTGTCCTAATAGACACACACATACACAACGTCACGCCATTTATCCACGAAGGGGTAGGCAGAGGTGCACATTACGGCACGTAATGCCGCTATATAATGTACCATGTAAGTGTGAGCCTATTGCCATATCCTGAACACAATTTCAGACTCCGTGCGACTACCGAGATATTTTCGAAAATATGAAAAAAGCCCAGTCACACTTTGCCCGGCCCGGAAATCGAACCTGAGACCCCTTGTTCGGCAATCGCACTTACGACCACTCGACCAACGAGGCAGTCAATATTGTCCTAATAGAATATTAACAAAATCGATTTAAAACCTATCGACCACCACCAGGGATTAGTCACAGCCACACCTATCCAGAATTATCCAGAAAATTTGCGCAGACAAGTAATTATTTGCACTAAAACTGGGTCAGGGAAGGTCAAGCAGGCCATCCACTAAGCTAATAGAGGCCTCAATAAATTTGCTTTGGTTGTAATGAGGCCAAGATGTGGCTGTTCAATTTATCGGGCGTTTGTGCTTGGAAAATATTTTGCGGGGATGAAATTGGATTGTGGTGACGTTGAATAGAATAAATTTTGTCTACCCCGAGTCTTGACGTGGGTTTCTTGAAGACTGACCGGGAGAACAGAGACCACACAGAATGAGAGAAAGAGATATAGAGAGAGGGAGAGAGAGATCTTTTTTCGAGGGGGAAAAACATCCAATTACTTCTCCCGCCTGGCGAGAGAGGGAGAGTCAAACTCTTACTGACTAAAAACCACGTTCCTACTGCTGCCCTTCGAGCCGGAGCCCCGGTAAGACCTTTATGTAGTCCGTAGTGCCGGAGGAGAGAACTAAGATTGTTTTGTGTAATTTTGAACCTATTAAAATTTTAAGCTTTTAAGTAATGCCATTTAAGAAAATTCGTTTTTGCGTTTATATTAAATCCTGGCTACCTTACCGAATAACTCATTCTTTTGACTCGATGTTTTTCCATAGATTTTGCCATACCTGTAACAAATAAAATAAATATTTATTAGAATAATAAAACATAACAATAGAAGTAAAAAATTAAGTAGTTTCAAATAATAAAGCCTCAGTATGTAATCATGAGACTCTCATTTAATTATCATCAAAGTCTCATGGAACTTCGAGGTTAACCATCAAATAGTCAAATAAAACCTATTTTGGTGACAATACATGTAACAGTTAGGCACCAAATTATGCCTAGGCATTGCTTAAATCTAGATACTTAAAGCCAGTCACGAATTGTGCCCATTTCTAGTCAATTTATGAGCGTTTGACTGTACCAATGATAAGCAAAGCTTTTGTCAAAATTGATGGTTGAATATAATCAAAATTGATTTTGACATTCGCCATTGTTATTTTGTAATAAAATGTGTAGGTTCTTAGTTTATTGTTAGGAGTAAATGTGTGTTTGTACGTTTGTCCTTCATGCCAAAGATAGGTAAGCTATATATAGATGTGGATTTTTTTATCTGGTAAATAGGATAAGTCTGGAAAGTCGTATACTACTCTTATTTCGCGGAAAAACTTGCATTTTTACGCAGAAGTTCAAGTGAAACAAACTGTACTTTTTGGACATACTGGCTTGATCGATTTTAGGCATATCTATGACTTTTTGTCAAACTTGTGTGTATGTGTGTGTGTTTTTATGGAAGAGGGGGCAAACGAGCAGACGGATCACCTGGTGGTAAGCGATCAGCGCCGCCCATGGACACCAGAGGAGCCACAGGTGCTTTACCGGCCTTTTAAAAAGGAATACGCTCTTTTGTTGAAAGTTTTACATTTTACAGGACCACCAATTACGTTATCAGTTCCTATGTGATGTAAGCTGACTTAATTCAAATCCTAGACACAATTTAGACATCCATCTACACAAGTACTAGGAATTTACATTGGGTTTATTCCTATTTAGGCTTCGTCAGCAATTCCTAGTATTATCATAAACCTAAATGAGTAATATCTTCCAACTGTTGTCACAATTGTGCCAATTATCTGGTTGTGGGCAACCTATGTCCACTGCTGGACATAATTCATCGTCTCCCCAGCGGTAACTGTAATTTATAAGTGTCGATGCATTTTTATTCGAGCAATTTAAGTTAGGTTTGTGACGCGTGAGTGAGTTGACGTGTGGTATAAGTGATAGACTAGTTGCGGTTTTAAAAATCAAAACTCCGTATTGGGAAATGATTTTAGAGAGTTTCAATTTAAAATTTCTAGGTTCAGAATGTTTTCAAGCTCACTTGTTTCACACTTTAAATAGATTTTAAACCAAAAATAATTCCATTCTTAGAGCCGAGAGCTGCTCACCCTCTATTACATGAGGCTTATAATACAAATGGTGAAAAGTGGGTGTACCTACATTGTCCAGTGGCATTATTGCCATAATGTGCACCTTTGTCTACCCTTTCCCGGATAAAAGGCATGACAATACGTGCTCAGAGCTGAGATTCATGCAAAATCTTTTCTCTATAGCACAATAATTTAATGTTATCGTTAGAGATTATTTACTATTAAATATACCAACGATACTCAATTTGTCATTTAATTCACTTGCCTTTCATCCATTCTTAGTATATTCCCATATTAATGCCATCTTTGTTACATAATTGTACCACTTTTATCTTATATACTATGTGATAACAGAATGAATATTGTTTCACTACAGAAACACTAACCAAGTAACAATTTAAATTTAACAATTTAAAATTACAACCAAAACCCGCTCCACTTTCATAACTTGTACCCCACACCACATCATCGGCGCATGAGCCCGTCAAACGTAGTTGGTTCAGCTTTTCAATTGAGTCCCATCATCATCTAGTGAGTCAAACGCATGCGTCATTTATTTGGTATGTTCCTCTTAACACTGCGTCATATGAGCTTTTGTTTACACGTTGCAGCGTGAGAATTGAGTGTGCATTGTAATCTGTCCAGTGCGTTCGGATTAGTGCATATTTTATGAGCTTTTTTTTATCAAAGCAAGTAAAGTGCACTTGTGCGTATGTATGTAATATGTAGTTTAAATTTTAATTGCAATCTTTAAAGGTGTTTTCTGCATTTAAATTTCTTAGTATTTTTTAAGGAAGACATTGATCATGAATGATTATTATGTTTTTGGGTTTACTTATGTAAATATTTGAAGAGGATTCTGGGCAGAGAGCACGGTGCGAGCGCAACTCGAGTCGCCAGTAGTGTTACTGTCACCGCGTCGCGTGTCGCGGAATGCTGCTCATGAATATGAGCCTCTAACTTGGCTTGAAACTAGTCGGTTAAATTCAATACAATAAAATGTTCAAAAATAATCACGCATTCACTAATAGATTTGATGATTTAGGTACTTAATTTTTTTATTTTTTTAGCGAATTTTCTAGAAATGACGTTAAAATCTGATGACGCATATTTCATAAAAAAAATCATAGAAAATATTTTAACATTCCGAAAAAAAGTATTAAATTTGACTAGTACGAAACTAGTCTATTGCCGATCATTGCTCCTATCACGCGTACTGCACTAAGAGTTAAATCATCACATCACGTTGTCAATTCATCTCATGATTCAAAGCCTATGTGTCATTTCTAAAGCATGCTGCTCATGACTTCTAGGCACTGCTGGGCTGCCGTGCATGGGAAATAGATTTACTTAGCATTACATTATTTATTGAAGTGACTAATACATAATACATTTTACTTGTTTTATGAGGTTTTGTTATGTCATTGTGACTTATTTATTGGTTGGAATTGTTGCGTGAATGAATGTGTAGTTAAGGTCTCAATAAAGGTTGGGTTTCAGTTTCTTTTTATGGTATAAGCCGGGTTTATGGTATTTATGGTTTATGGTATAAACGAGCAGATGGATCACCTGATGGTTAGCAATCGCTGTCGCCCATGGACGCTCGAAACACCAGAGGCGTTACAAGTACATTGCTAGCCTTTTGGGGGTTAGTAATTTAATGGTTGTTGGGGATTGGGGAAGGGAGTAATTGAGCCTCTCGATAAAAGCTGGTTTTAAATAAAATTACTATTAATTTTTAAACGATCTTTCACGCAATAGTTATGACTACAAGCCCCTAGCGCGTCTCGAAACCATTTGAGTTACCTACACTGTCAAGAAGTTAATTACATAGGTATGCCCCAAAAAATAATTAGTTCCATCAGGAGCCACTTATTTTTTTACTTATTTACTTGTTTCTTGTTAAAAGTCATCTTTGACGAATGAAATATAAGGAGTTCAATCTCCGGATCGTAGTGGAACCCACCAATGCAAGACAATTCATTGTCAGGGCATCAAATCTGTTAAGATCTGTAGTGACATGCGCTGCGATGCTCCCATGCGATAGTGGACTATTATTATACCAGTTATGGTATGTAAAGTAAGGTTAGGGCAATATTAGTGTCGGTTCGATGGTTGGAGTAAATATTTTTCTATTTTGTGTTTCTGGAATGTATTTTTTTTAACGTTGCCCCACACAAGGATTTTCTCCTGTGTCGTAGGTGCGTTTACAAACATACAATGTTCACATACACATGACACCCAGATCCGAAACATCAATTTGTGGATCATACATAGAATTGTTCCGTGCGGAAATCGAACCCGCTATACAATGCGTGGCATTTCAATTTCTGAAACGGAACTGAAATCTTTATAATCAAAAATGTATATTTTACTTGATTCCGAAATCGAACACATTGATATCTCATGACCGTATCAGTGTTTATGAAACAAATCTGTATACACCCGCGATGGATGCAATTATGCATGTCTTCTACATACAATAACCCATCTAAAAACCAACCGGAGCCACAGTAGCTTAACCTAAAGACCAGAACACGGCAATAAATTACCAAAAGACCTTCTTTAATGGTGCTTCCAAGACGAATGGCCCATGAAAATCCAATATAATGGTATTTTCGGAAATCAGGTTAAGTGGTGAAAACCAGTGTTATTATTGCACTAGTAACTGTTTTTAGGGTAAGCAGAGATTGAAGATAGAATTTAATTTACTATAGTATTTATTTGTTCGATACATCGCATACTTGAGCTGCACATATTTTTCGCACAGCTACATAGCTTAGTATCGGTGGAACACATACATAACTTTAAAAAAAAGCTACAATAGCACATCTCTGGTGAAAAAGCCGCCTTATGGATAGATTATGACTCTCTTTTCCATTTAAATAGGTTTCCTTTAATCCCAAAACTAAACACCTTTTTCAGCAGAAATTACAAATTAAAAACACATCAACCTTAAAACTTCTAAGAAAAACAATAAAAAAAACACCGTAAAATTATTATGAATTCACATCTTAGTAATACGATGTTTAAATTCGTCTCGCTAACATCATAAAAGGCAGTTGGTAGACCAAGAGCAACGCTTATCTCGCTCGAGCCCGTATCTTGATGAAATGGCCATAAAATCCTCACGATTTTATAAGACTTCTGTAAACATGGTACAGATATGAATGCAACATTTTTATGGAAAAAAATATTACACAACTGTTCTTAAAAAGGGGTCAGATAGAGGTAGGTTTTTGGGTATGAAGATTTTGTAGAACGATTTGTAGTAAGGTAAGTTTGAAGGTATATACTGATCATCAATGCGTTGAACTGATTAAATTAACCTACTGTTCATGATAGTCCAGGCCTGAACTATGAGCCCATTAGGTTTGAAAACTTTGTAGAAACGACTTGTGGAGTAAGGTAGGTTTCAAGAAACGACTTGTGGAGTAAGGTAGGTTTGAAGGTATATAGACAGGTCATCGATGCGTTGAACTGATTAATTTAATCTACAATTCATGACAGTGGACTATGAGCCTAGACTACATAAGAAGGTTTACTAAAATCTCCACGCCGTTGGTCGTATTTTATCAGATAGCGCTGCTGGCTATGGTGACCCGAAAATTTAAGACGTAAATGAGAATCAGGATACATCGTATACTCGAGCAGCTACATAGCTTAGTATCAGTAGAAACGGTCACATAGTTTCACAGCTTAGCTATTACATCCTCACAGCATAGCTACATAACACATCTCTGCTGGAAAAGCAGCCTTTACCTTTCGCGTCACTACACGACTCAGTTAAAAACAGTGTATTATTACAATACCTTACAGGTATCATTCTCTTCATTAGGTACTACGTTTTACACCATTTACTACGAACCTTCTCTACAAAAGAGGAGTTTCCCTTTGCTATATAAAGTTTATTCATAAGAAAGATGTTAATTTTTGTTCTACAAAAAACCAAAAGCACACGCGCCCTATCAATACAGGATCAATGAATGAATGAAATAAATTCACCATATACGTCTGTTACACATTCACAAATGCATCCCGATACAGGGTGTAAGCAAAAACAAGGATTGTGTGCCAATTGGACCGGGTAACCGGTTCGCTATCCCGCTGGACTAAGGATGGGGGTGATATATCGATAGTTTAGGATTATCGATAGCGTTTTATCGACTTTTCAGGGTGTATCATACAATGACTTTTCTTTGAGGTGAGGCGAGAATGTCAGACTATTACTGACTAAAAACCACCCCGTTCTACTCTGCCTTTCGAGCCGGAGCCCTGGTAAACCTGATAAGTTAGTAAGCTGTTCCAGATTTTATTTGAAAACATTTGGTGTTTTATATGTATGTGTCTACTACTGTTAACGTGGTATTTATAAAATTTGACACTATCGAATGAAACGAATTAAGTCGAGGTGGCTAATCATTCTAATTTCACGTGCAACGTGCCGTACTCAGAGTCATTCCGAATGGTTAGCAACCCAGTCCTTAGCAGATTGTTCCACGATACAAAATCGTTGCTAAGGATAGTTTAAGTGATTATTAAATTATCTAAGTGCGGCAGTAAGGTTATCTCTACAAAAACAATGACAAAGCACGCTAAGTAGAAAAGTTTTAACACGAAAAATACATTGTCATTTAAAATATTCGTTTCAGCAAATTAGTTTTCATGACAAACAAACATTCGTTGTAGAACATTGTGTAAAGTTTTACAGCTCTGAAACGTTGCTTGACATTTTCATGGCATTTAAAATGTTACTGTCTCTCTAAAATATGATATGTTACATTGTTTTTATGTTTGTTGTTTATTAAAATTGCTTTGCATTTATATGTTATATTTCTCTAATGATATATAGATTACTAGTGGTAGAAAGCATTCATACTGACTGGGTATAAGCTTCAATTTAATTTTCCGGGTCAGGCACAAGATTTATGAAGTTTTTTTATTACGGAAATGATTCACTGCTAATGATGACACTTTAGAACGAGCACCTAGCTTTACTGACAGACAGACTGACGGTGAATACAATTTGACGTTTCAAAAATGACTAATTCAGTATTCATTGATATGAATGCTTTACCTTTGACTTTGACTTTGAATTGATAATAATAGCAAAGCGTGTCACATTAGTGGTTGTATTAAAAACCATGGTTAGTTGTATTTATGAAAAGTCTTGCTTAACGATTGAGGATATTGGAACTAAGCAAGTTATACGATTTTAATAATTTACAGGGTAAGGCTAAACAAGATATGAACCTCAACTAAAGAGAGTCGTTACTATAGTACAACAACGAAGATTTCTTTTTAAGGGGGGAAAATCATCCAATGACTTCTCTCGACTTGGTCGAAGCGAGAGGGCAGACTCTTACTGACTAAAAACCACACCGTTCCTACTCCTGCTTTTCGAGCCGGAGCCCCAGTAAACCCGCTAGGTAGTCCGCAGCTCTGAAGACTTATACCAGAATTAAATCTATTCAAGGGTCGTTCAGACCACACACTCAACTTACCAAGTAGCAAGTAAAGTAAACAGCAATTCCACTAGCCTAAGTTATAAGTTCGAAAGGACTTGCCAGTCGAGTCGTGACATTAACTGCTTACAACAACCACGGCTCAAAATAATTGAATATTCAATCTGCGATTAACGGAACGGACTTCCTAACAACTCGATAAGTAGTGATGGGTTATCGATTTATCGATAAATTGGACGTGTGGTACGTTATTGAGTTTCTTAGAATTTGATGAGACGTGCTTGCTATGGAAGTACTTCCTTTTGTGTTTAAAATATGGTTTTAAAGATTTCCTTCTTGTAGACTACACTGTTGTCTTTGTATTAGAGGTAGATGAGATATTATTACAACATATTTATAGCTAAATTCTCAAAAAACTCATTATGAAAAAGATAGCTTGTTATGCAAATCAAGAAAAAGCAAATAACGATGTATTGAATACAAAAATATCGACAAAACTATCGACAACAGCAACAACACTATTGCAGAATGCGGTACAGTGACTCTATGTGAATGAACACTACAGTTTGTCTCGGGATTTATAATACCAATCCTCTATCCTTTTCATACCTCCCACTTCTCAATAGGAGTGAAAGGGACAACACAGGTCACGTAAGGATTATAAAGCTGTTACTTGCCCGAGCTACAAGCATTTCGGGATTAAGAAAAAACAAAGGAGTGTTTCGTTTATGGTCTTATTTGTGGTTTCGTTTCAGTGATAAAAAAAAAAGAAATTTTGACTTATGGAACGTAGGACAGTAGTCGTATTTGGTTTCGTATTTAAATATTTCTTTTTTGTAATGTCACTTGTAAGTGTTAGATTCTTGATTGGTTCACTATTAAGTTTCATTGTATAGTCGACGGCACAAATTGTTAACAGTTCTCTTTTACGGATAAATGGAAGAACTGTTATTAAGTTATTTGTCCTATAAATATCTCTAGCGAACATAATTACACTCTTTTAACCAAATTTACTGCCTCGTTCGTCGAATGGTCGTAAGTGTGACTGTTGGACACGGGGTCTCGGGTTCGATTCCCGGGTCAAGCAAAGTATTACTGGGCTTTTTTCGAAAATGTCTCAGTAGTAGCACGGAGTCTGGAATTGTGCCCAGTATATGGCAATAAGCTCATCCACTATTAAATAGCATGAATGATAACCAAAAATCATCACCAATGTTATTTTTGTCACCGAATGTACAAAACACGTCTTTCTAACAATTTCTAACCTCAAAACACCACAGCATAGGTAATAGGGTTGTGGTCGAAGTAAGAATATCTGCCACATCTGGTCTAACTGGAAGCTGTGGTAGGAGGGGGGAGGGCATTTAATCATGCTATGACATGGTCCGACGTTTGTGGTTACTCTATTAAGTATGACATGTTATTACATGTAATATCTCGCCTGTTTTACACCAGGAGAAATTATGTAGTTGAGTTTAGATAATGTTAAGGATTCTAAAAGTTATTCTGATAGAGAGTATTAGTTAGTTTTGTTGTATATCGACTAGATCAAGTTGTAGTTTGTAAAAGTAGGTACCTTAATTTTTAGCCGTTTAAGTTATCATGATTTCACTGGTGCTAATAGCCAAATCTGATTCTAAAAACTTTTTAGAATTTCAACTTTCGCTATTATTACTAAGATACCATACGATTGAAAAATCCCAATCATGACTTAAAGACCCAAATCTACGGTATCCCACGAAAGCTAAGGAGCTGCGTACTACCTAGCGAGTTACCGGGGCTCCGGCTCAAAAATCAGGAGTAGGAACGGGATGGTTTTTAGTCAGTAAGAGTCTGACACTCCCGCCTCGCCCAAGGCCGGAGAAATCATCGGAAGAATATCCGCCCTCAGAAAAAGAAGTATCCCACGAGCCAATTACGCTTTCAACACACACAGGAAACTGAAGTGGTGGTCTGAAGAGTCACCAGCAAAAATCCACACAAATATGATGTCATTTGGCCTTATTAAAGTTACGCAATGCTCCTATTGAAAGCAAATGTCTCGCACATGGTATGATTAGAAATATATTTTAGGATTTAAATGTCTGGTGATGCTGCTATTTTTTGTTTTCTGCCTGTGGGTTCGGTAATAAAGAGTTCGTTTTGGATGTCAAGGTTAAGATGGACTAATGTGTGGGTAATATAATACAATTGTAAGTACATAATTAGATGTTATTTTTAGTTTATTTAAAGTTTCTGGTAGCAGTTTTGTCGAAAAAGCTTAGGTTATGTTCATGGATCTTTTTCATAACTAATTCAAATTTTAAGTGTTATTTTGACACTATCACTATGATTCATATCAACTTCAAGTACAAATTCTTGATAATATTTGACAAAAGTTTAATTCTGGACTGCCTTGTTAGTCAAGTGGTCGTAAATGCGACAAGAGGTCTCGAGTTTGAATTCGGTCGGGCAAAGCATTACTGGATTTTTTTTTCGGTTTTTCGAAAAATGTTCTCAGTAGTAGCACGGAGGAGTCTGGAATTCTACCCAGTATATGACAATAGACTCACCCCTATTATACGGGACTTCTAACATAAATTCTGAAAAGTGGGTATAAATTGTATAACGGCATTACGTGCCATAATGTGTATCTCTACCTACCCCTTCAGGGATATAATCGCGTCTTATCCTTCTCATAAAAGCTAAGTTTTCATTAAAGCTGTCCGGCAATCTGGTCTAAAGTAAGAGTTAATTTAAACCAATTTATAAACTGTAGCATATTCATTGGTTGGAGTCTTGACTTACTTGACTTAAGGTCCTATGGCCCCTAGATGGGGCAGAGGGCGTCGACAGAGGTCCTCCATTTCGATCGGTCTTGAGCTTCCCGCTTCACTTCGCTCCACGTCATGCCGATGCCCGCCGCTTCCGCCACTACAGTACGTCGCCAGGTTTGCCGAGGACGGCCACGCTTCCTTTTCCCCTGGGGATTCCACTCTAATGCTTGTATAGGAATGTGGTCGGGGCCTCTTCGGAGAGTATGGCCAATCCATCCCCACTTGCGGCGTTTTATTTGGCGATCGATAGGACTTTCGTGGCATTTCTCCAACAGGTCAAGGTTGGAGATGGTCTCGGGCCAGTAAATCCCGAGAATGCGACGCAAACATCGGTTAACGAAGACCTGGATTTGGCGGGAGATGTCCTTCGTTACCTTCCACGTCTCGCACCCGTATAGCAGCACCGATTTGACATTGGAGTAGGTTGACCTGCCACTGCATTTATATACCACTTCCTCCAGTTTCCGACACGACGCTCCCGAGGTATGTGAATTTGTGGACGCGCTCCACTGCCTCTGTGCCAATCAGCAACGGTGAATTATTCTTCACGCCAGATCTTATTTCTTTGAGTCTTCCGGGTATTAATTTTAAGCCCTGTTTTTGCTGCCTCCTGTCGCAAATCGTCCAACTTAGCTTGCATGTCGGCATGGGTATGACTCAGCAGGCAAAGATCGTCGGCATAGTCCAGGTCTTCTAATGTGTTGGACAGTCCCCATTCTATCCCGCGGCGCCGTTTATCTGTGATGCGAAGCATAATTCCGTCCAGGACGACCAGAAAAAGCAGAGGTGACAGAAGGCAGCCTTGGCGGACACCTGCGTGCACCGCTATGTCTTCCGAAATGAGACCGTTGTGAGTTACTCTACAGGAGTACTTTTTGTAGATACTCTCCAACAGGCGGACAATCTTCGGTGGCACTCCAATTTCTAGTAGACGAGACCAGATGCTTGGCCACTTCAACGTATCAAAGGCTTTTTCGAAGTCAACAAATGTGAGGTAAATCTCTCTCTGCCATTCTGATGCCTGTTCCAGTATGATACGAAGAGTGTTGATCTGGTCCGTACACGAGCGGCTCGATCGGAAACCAGCCTGTTCCCTGCGGAGGAGAGGGTCCACGGCCGTTGCCAGTCTGTCCAGGATGATCTTGCAGAAAACCTTAGCAGGAATCGAGAGCAATGTGATGCCTCTCCAGTTGTCACACATACTAAGGTCTCCTTTCTTAGGTACAGTGATAACAAGGCCTTTGTTCCAGTCATCCGGTAGCTCCTCCAAAGTCCAAATTTTCTCGATTAGAGGCGTCAGAACATCGACAGCGGAAGATAAGTCTGCTTGTAGCATCTCCGCAGTGATGAGGTCGAGTCCTGGTGCTTTGCCTGCCTTCAGAGAATGGATTGCTTTAGCTACTTCCAAGGCTGAAGGTGGGTCCACATTAATATCGAGCAGCTGTGGTGGTGGGGAATTAAACTGAAGTTCGCCAGGTGTCGATGTCGTAGGTAACCGGAAGACCTCTACAAAGTGTTGATGCCAGCGTGCCAGCTGCCCCTCTGGTGTCACAATGAGTTGCCCATCTTTAGCTTTCAGCGGCTTTTTCTCCTGGACTTACTGCCACCCGCCAAGGATTTTGTAGCTTTATATAGCTCCTTTAAGTTGCCTGTGTTTGCAGCGTGTTGAGCACGATCTGCAATACCGTCAGCCCACTGCCTTCTATCCTTGCGGGTACTGCGATAGATTTCTTTGCGCTTTTGACGGTATTGCACGTTAAGTTCGGCTCGAACAGCGTCATCATGAGCTTCGAGGCGTCTCAGGTGAAGTCTCCGTCTGTCTTCTATCAGGTCCCATGTACGTTGCGACATCCAGTCCTCCTTTGAGTGAGTGCTCTTACGCCCTAAAACGATGGAGCTGGTCTCTGTATAGGCCACTTTAATCCGATTCCACTCCTCGTCCAATGAGTTAGTAGCCGTGTCGAGTGTGGCATTGGTTGGAGTGCAACTTACTTAATGACACTTCCATTAGTTGATTTGAGTTTATGATTCGCGTGCAGCACCAGCACGTCAACTTACATCTTTCTTACTAATTAGATTCTCAACTTTATTGTGTTGGTGTATAGACGAAAATTGAATGAAGAAATTGAAAGATTGGAGTAGGTTGACCTGCCACTGCATTTATATACCATCGCCACTGTGTCTGCCATGACAGAAATATTTTCAGTTCTTTGAACGAATTATTTGTTGCTATATTAAGTAGCATTTGTAGACAAAGTAAATTATGTATATATGTATATATATACATAACCATACGCCCATCTCCCATGGGGGTAGGTACCTAAAGACCATAGAAAGGCCAATTGTTACGAATCTAGCATAATTTTACTACACCCTAATTTGCTACGTGGTAAAATTTACTGAAATTGTTAGATGTAAGTTGTTATAGAAAATTACCTACACGAGCCTTATTCATTTGTTTTTATAACTAAAGGATAAATTTATTTTCATCCCAAATATAATAAGCAGACTTGGCAAAGGAATGATGCAGTCCAGAGGGTTACTAAACTGCAGAAAGATTGATTGATGACAGAAAGCTATAGTATGGAGGACTCACGAGCCTAGGCGTCAAAAAGTGGTATTCAAAATTATATCATGATATTGTAATTATCATTAACCAGTATACGTCTATGTGCTTAAATACACTTGTAATCTTCTTGTAAAATAATTAACTAATTATTACTCTGCCTGACCCAACGTTCAACGGTTCAAACACGATTGTTGAGACCACCAAGGCAGTCGGTGAATTAAATAGTTTAATGGACCATTTAGCTATAAAATTACGAACTTAGCTGTTTATTGTATCTCAGGTTTCAGGATAAATAGGCATTGGGTACGAAAAAGAAATACTTTTAATAATATGTGTGTAGGAAAAAATATTACGCGACGTATTTTTTTCAACAAAAGCTCTTGTGTCAAAAGAAAAAAACAACAAAGAGCATTCACAAAACACGCTACAATTATAATCATTGTTCATTTAAACATAAACTAAACTAAACAGAATGCAAAATGCAACTAACTCGTTTGAGTATCGTACTTCGTGAACGGAGCGCGCGAACCCAGGTTATTGACCCCAATATGGCGTCGAAATAGAACGAAGAATGCCCGCCATTTCTAACCTCGAAAATTATCGTAAATGTAAGAATTTCTCATTCACAATCTTGTTATAATGACGTAATTTTCTTTCTTTCTTTAGTATGAACCTATTCCTGGTTGAAAATATTACCCTTCTTGACTTAAGGACACTTGAAAGTGTGTTTTATCTTGCTGTGTAATAAATTAGGTAGTTTCAAGTAGCTATGTACTTAGAAATATTGATTGATCTATTTTCGATAGTACTTTTATGACTTGTTTGTTTTATAAAAGCTCTCTTAAACATAGGTAAGGTGAGGAACTTAATTTTAAAGCGTTTTAGAATACTCAATTGTATATATTTCAAGTTGGTATACTTTCTTTTTTGACAGAAATTAGATTTGAAAAAAAAAACAACATTAAGAAAAGAAATAGTTATTTGAATTGTGTTCCAATTTCTCTCGCGTAAAAAGCTTTTTTAGGCGTCTCACAGCAAAGCAACGACAACGATTCCATTCTTCCAATAACAATCGAATCGATAAATCGTAATCGATGTTTGATCTCGATTGACACGATTAAAACTTCATCCCTTTTGTGTATTGAGGTCAAAAAACTCATCCAATTGCTGTAATGAAAGTATTCGAAAGCATGCGGGCTTGTGCTGGTAAAGTCAAATTTTTAATGAAACGAAATTGATTTGAATCTTAAGATTACGTGTATACGAGATGTCATAGACAATGAGAGCATTAGAGAGGGGACATATTAAGAAACGATTAGTGCTGTCAAGTTTTTAGTTTAATATCGATACTTATTTTTCATTTGACACGTGTCATTTGTTTTTTGCATTCAATAAAGTGTTGTTTTTATGACTTAATCCTTGTTTCTAATGAATAAATTATGAGTAAGATGGCGCCACTAATTATAGAAACTAATTAGCGATTGGTGAACGTCAATAAATATGTATATTTTACATCGATCTGTCTAATAAGGAACAGAGAAGCAAAATAAGTTGTTTAGACATTTTATAACTTTCTTTAATCTTTTGAATACGCACGTATTCGGACTCTGAGCTCGTTTTATATAAATATTATGGTTATTCTTGAAATGTCACGAATTCCTGCGACCCACCGAAGACGGTTCCCTGAAACTGGGTTATAAATAATGTAATATAAGTACCTAAACATCGCCCTTTTCTTGGACATTTTGGGTACACGGAAAAGGGGGGATATTCGACGACTCCTTAATGCATTTAAAAGCTATAATCCAAATAATAACAGTTTAAACATTGTTCTTTGCGAATTTAAGTTTAAGTGTGTAACTGTTTTGGATTATGTGTTGGCTATGTGATCGTAATTAGTTGTTATATAATATCTGTTTGTTTTCCAAATAAAATAAAAATTAAATAATTGTGTATTACACAGATTTAATAAGTGACGCTGGTAATTTGTAAATTCAACTTTATCATATTGTAATTAAGTTAAAAATGTATAAAATTTTGGTATATATGCACCTACATTCATCGGTTATTTATAAATTTAACTTGTAGTTAACAACTTTATTCTTACATTCATTTAACCATAACACAAGCAAAGCAAGGGAGGTCAAAAGTGGGAGTAGACACAATGCATTTCAAAACCACATCCTATCAACCTATTGTTTGCCAAAATTACCAAAACATTTCGTAATATTAAGTCTTTGACTGCCAATAGAAAACTGTTGAAGGCGAATCCTCCGCTAACGTCGGTCACCGGTGACCACCACGGCGTTCAAAGTGTTAATATTACACACACAACACACACAACGTCACGCCTTTTATCCCCGAAGGGGTAGGCAGAGGTGCACATTAAGGCACGTAGGGCCACTATACAATGTACACCCACTTTTCACCATTTGTGTTTTATATCCCATGTAATAGGGGGTAAGCCTAATACCTTACACCGGGCACAATTCCAGACTTCGTACTACTACTGAGAAATTTATCGAAAAACCGAAAAAAGCCCAGCAGTACTTTGCCTGACCCGGGAATCGAACCCGAGACCCCTTGTTCGGTAGTCGCACTTGCGACCACTCGACCAACGCGGCAGTGTTAATATTACACAAGCAAGAAAATACCTAATAACCTATAATAATAACTCAAAAATATTAAAATAATTGGAACATCAAATACAAATAATTCACAAAAAACAAATGACGTGACAAAATTCAAACAAAATTCGTTCTTCCTTTGAAGTCGGGAGAAATTGACAGATTAATGTTACATCTTTCAAATGTTTATTCTTTTATTAATTGAGAGACAAACAAAGCTTTTCAACATTTAAATTAATAATGATGCCACACAATGGGGCTGTTTACTGAAAAGGGGTAAGCAGAGAACACACAAATAATTTATTTTTGTCCCAAATCTTTTGTGCAACCGCCGAACAAAATTCCAAATTCCGTGCTATTTCTTAAATATCTAATATTACTTTATCCGATACAGATACTTTGAGCTCTATAATGACACTTTATCAATGTCAATAATAATTAGAAAATGTATTTGATACGCAAAAAACACCCTTAAAACTACCATACAAGAGTTTTTATTACAATTTTAAGCCCCTACTGTCAGGAAGCAAGGATCTTACACCTTGATAATTTATTTAACTAATTACTTTGTTCAAAATAAAAGATAAATTTGATGTTTTAATCATCGTGTTGTCGAAAAATAAACAATCATTCATCAAGGTATTAGAGTAGGGTCGGTTGTCGGCGGATATTATCGATATTTATTGTTTTTTGAATCATCACCTCTCTAGCGTGAGGGATGGGAAAGTGTCGATAAAAATTGTACTTTAGATATCGATAAAATATTTCGTTTTTTACAGTTTTCTTTTCTTTATAACCCAGGTTTGTTTGTTCCAAAAAAGTTTGTTTGTTCCAAAAAATGCTTTTGTTTTGTTCCAAATTGACAATTGTGTGTCGTAAAAAAACGGCCTAATTTTTATAATTGTGTTTCATTTCTTTATCGCGGTTACCTGTAACTGTTGCCCAACTTCATGGGTGAAGTAACCAAATAGTTTTTAGGTTAAACAATTGTTGTTTCACGCTCTGCTAACGCATATTTAGATTAAAATTAGAATTGTTAACACGTTAACAGTACATGGTGGCGTATCGTTTTGATAACATGAATGGAAAGAGGTTGTTAGTTGAGTAGTCGCAAATGTTGTTGGTAATCGAACGGTCTTACATTTATTCCCAAGTAGTGTATTCGAAATATTTTAGGACTAACGTGGAGCTTGGTCTAATTTTATTCTACTTAATATTATGAATGCGAAAGGATATAGTATGTATCTATTGATGTATGCATGTTAATTGTTATGTTATCGGCTTACTCACGTAACTGTTTGACGAGGAACTCGACTAGTTTCAAGCCATGCTAGAGGCTCATATTCATTGTCAGCATTCCGCGACCTACGACGCAGCGATTGCTGCTACGTTTGTTACTTTTTAAAAACAAATCTAATGGCAAAATTTGGATAAAATTTGGTGCCTACAGAGACCATAGTTGGGAATAACACATGGAGTAATTATTTTCCCGAGAACCCCCTGACAGAAGCTAGTTAACTCATTCCCTCTCTTCTTGACACTTATAGTGATTAACTGCGCTTTTCTAGTAATTTCTTATTATTACAGCTTATAGAAGAAGACAAGCTCGAACATAGTTATAATTAAACTCATAATATAACTGACAAAAAGTAAGTGTTACAATTAAACATGCACCTCTCTTTACCAAGCCCTCGAGCAAGTTAAAGGCGTGATGCTTCGTTAATTGGTATTGTTTAACACATTAACACTCACCGATGTAGCGTTTTGATAGCTCACATGGGAAGATACCATCTGTTTTGTGATGAGGTACTTTATAATGAAAGTTTTGGGGCTTTATATCTTTACTTTTAGTAATTTTGATCTATACAGTATTAGGAATGTAACGGGAATTGACATAATGACATATGACAGATGTCGCACATACACGTTAGAAAAGTAAATCAATAGATGACGGCATAAATCCTACATCGCACATATGAAGTTAACAAGTGAATAAACATGCAAAGAAAATCCTAAAGAACAACAGTTTGGCAGAAAACCCGCCAGCCACGATCACCTCGCTTGATCAGAGAATCTAACTTCTCTTAGGAAACTTTACTCACTGTTCCCTAAATGCAATACAATACCAAATGACAAAATAAAACTAACATCTGTAATAATACAAAAGTGTATTAATACCATTATGAAATTAATAGCTGTTAGGCAACTTGGCTACTATTTTCTCGAAACGTGACTTAAAGATATATGTAACATTCAACTTAAATAACGCTTTTCTCTAACCATTAAGGATCAAATTCCATTACTAAATAAATAACTACCATCCCAAACATGGGTATTGGATATCTTTAGAAGTTTAAACATTAGAATGAAATTAATTACCCAATAATATATAAACATTAACTCCAATCAACATAGTTCAAATAACACTTTAATCCATTTCACTTTGAAATCAAAAAATAACATTCCCGTTGAAACAATAACAAACTTAACAATTCACTTAAAATTGTCGCTACTGTCTCCATTCAAGAACAATTTCCTAACAAAAATTTTAGTTCCAATTTCGTCCACCAGCAAAAACAACTTGGTTTTTGAAACGGGCATTGCTGGAAATCGATAGATTTTATCCTCTTTGTTATAAGGGTTATATTCAAGTAGCAATTTGAAGTCATGTGGGTGTGATATCCTCGGAAGATGGTAGTAAAACTGGTCTAGTTCACGTTGGAATATAAACAAAACAAAAAACAATCGCCCACGTGCGATCAGAACGATAAAATGAACGTTGGAGCAAGCTAACACTTTCTATGCTATCCTTTTTTACTCTGTTTAAAAGATTGTTTTAAAATGGTCTTATTGGAGGATAGTGATCAAAAAACGTAAATAGATTTAGAGAGAGATGATTGGGAATAATTTTAAAATCTAGTAGGTAATTATTGAGCCTTTCTTATTCGGATTGTAATGAAACAACTGAGTCCAGAATTCAAACTGTGTTGAGCAATAAGTCTTCTATCTCTTTCTGTTATATCCAAAAAAATAAAGACTAAAACAGTAAGGAAGTTTTGAAGAACATAGGTAGTGAAATGCTTCAGTGTTTTTTTCCAGAATACTATGTAATCATGCAATTTATTAAGTTACTACCAAAAAAACACTAAAAGTAAAACCCAATAATACTTTAGCTGATCCTACTAAACTGTGATCCCGTGAGACAAGACCACAAAACCAACAACCCAGTACAACTATAAATACTCATAAATCAATTAATAACTGGAGCCCTTGATTAACTAAAAAAAGGGTTCCTCGTAAATTCTACTCACGCCTTCCCAAGTCATTTAGAAATTAACATTATTAATTGGTATAATACTTCAACTAGATGTTTATTATACCTATAATTATCGTGTTCAAGAGTGAAGACTGCGTCTAGGCAAATGTAATGCTGTGGATCGCTTGAAGCAGGAGTAGGAACGGGATAGTTTTTAGTCAGTAAGAGAAATCCTATAATAGAAACTCGCGTTCTGTGCCTCAAAGAGCAAGACCACTACAGCTGGGGTCTAGTAGGGCTGATGTCCGAATCCGAGCAACGGACAACGTAACAGGCTTCGGTTCAAAGCAGGAGAAGAAACGAGATGGTTATTGATACTCCCTCTCGCCTCACCCAAGGTCAGAGATATGATCATTGGATGATTTTCCCCCCTCAAAAAATGGGTGCCCAGTCCAGCTAGATGGAGTCATGATATGACAGTTGGCAGTGGTTAGATATGAAGAGCTTAAGATGAATAGGAGAAGGCTATATTCAGCATTGGATAGATGGAGCTGATGCATATTCTTATATTAATTTTACAGCAGAGATACAGGAAAAAGGAATGAACTATGGCGATGAGATTCAACTAACAGAAATACTTCATAAAAACCTTTTGGATCATAAAACGTTTTCTATAATTAATTCATTAGTAATTAATAGAAGCCTGTAAAATGGAGGATGTCCAATTAACTTAAGGTATCTTCCAAGAAATTGGTTGTAAAATAGAAGGAGAGTCCATTATATCATCATTATTAATTAAATTACTAAAGGATTAATTAACTAGTATCCAATTTAAGAATAAAAGTATTGCTGTCTATGGCATGATGGAACGAAAGACGGTTTGGTTTTGAATTTTAATAATAGAATTATGAATGTTCTAATTTTGAATAAGTATTTTAGAGGTGATGGGAAATATCACAGATTTAGTTATGTTTTTCTTAAAACGTTGCCCCACAATAGGATTTTCTCCTGTGCCGTGGGTGCGTTTACAAACATACAAGTTCACATGCAAATGACACCCAGACCCGAAACAACAATTTGTGGTTTACACAAAGAGTTGCTCCGTGCGGGAATCGAACCCGCTACACGTTACACGGCAGCCAATTGCCCAGCCGCCACACCAACCGTGCAGTCGAATGCATTGGTTTACAAACCAACTTATTATCATTCTCATATTATGATTTAAAAGTTGTATCATCTATAATTTCCTTTTGACTATCGCGTCCAAAGTTATAACGAACAAAATATCGTCGTAACACTTTAATGGAATGACGTCAGTGAAACAGTGGCATTAAACGAAATTCCCGTGCCCATATTGTTTTAGTTAGAGGGTTATTAACCCAGCTAACCCAGCTAGGGCGCGCCCCGATCATTCCTACGCGCTTCACAATCGATACTATTTATGTTTCATATTTTCTCCTCACTACTTTTATTTGAAACTTTTATAGTGTTGCGATAAAATGTGATATTTCTCTATATGGATATAATATGTATCGATATTTGTTGTTCTTTCATTCAAAAACTACAAAATGAATCTGTATGTTTGGCAAACAGATAAATTATACTGTGGAATAACTCTTACTGCCATACTCAGAGACATTAATTAATGATTACTTAAACTATTCCTTACTAATGATTTTGTATCGAAATCAATTGCTAAGGACTGGATTAACTAATAATTAAATGACTCTGAATACGACGGTTAGACTACTTTTCATCCCGATATTATGGGCAAAGCCGATGAAAGAAGTTAGTATATCATTCTTAATTATCTTTAGTAGTAAGAATACCAAAGATATAATAAAACTATGGAGTGTAGAGTATGTTTGTTCTCTTTGTTTGTTGATTTAAAGCGGTTATCTCTGGACCCGTAGCGTCGGGTTTGAAAAAAACCCTTTTATATTCAACGCGGTAACAGCCAAAGAAAAAAGTCTTTGATTAAAACACGACAGAGAGAGAAAGTAGATATAAAATAAAGCTTAGTAGAAGGTAACGTTAGAAAAGATTGTTCAAGAATTAATAGTAGGTAATTTAATTGAAAACCAGCTTTTATCGGGAATACCAATTACTCCGTCCCCCTAAATTCCCCAATCCTCAAATTCCTAACTCCCCAAAAAGGCCAGCAACGCACTTGTAACGCCTCTAATGTTTCGGGTGTTTATAGGCGGCGGCGATTGCTTACCATCAGGTGACCCGTGAGCATATTACGACACGTAATGCCGCTATACAATATACACCCACTTTTTACCATTTGTGTTATAAGTCCCATGTAATAGGAGGTGAGCCTATTGTCATATACTGGGCACAATTCCAGACTCCGTGCTACTACTGAGAAATTTCTTTATTAGAAACGACAGTCTTGCGACGTAAGATAAAAATTGTTTGGAAAGCTAGAAAACAGGATGAAGTATTTTTACGGCTTTATAATTAGACGAACTTCCCGTGTGGGCTTATAATTGATTTATTTATTGACGTGTATTTATAACAAAGATTTAGAAACAGACGACTGATCTTAAAATAAAAGATGAAATGATTTGTATGGCGGATGATTGTTGTAGTGTTTTTTGAGAAAGGCGTGAATAAAAGTCCATTCAGATGTTGTTTCAAAAGAGCTATGACACTATTTCGATTTTGAGTGAAATGATCATGTTTTTATTAGTTTCTTGTAGTTTGACTACCAAACCGTTAAGCCTTTTTATCCCCGAAGAGGTAAGCAGTGGTGCACATTACGGCACGTAATGCCGCTATAAAGTCCCATGGTGAGTCTATTGCCATATACAGAGCAGAGTTCCAGACTCTGTGCTGCTACTACTACTGAGAAATTTTTGAAAAATCGAAAAAAGCCTAGTAATACTTTGCCCGATCGGGAATCGAACCCGAGACCCCTTGTCCGATAGTCGCACTTGCGACCACTCAATCAACGAGGCAGTCTTGTAGTTTGAATGCGACGTAATGTTTTTCTATTGTGTCTCATAATGATATTCTTTAGCAATCAAAAGATACTTAGGATGTTTTTCGACAACTGCCCTATGTCCAGCCCTTTCAAGATCAAACAACCAACAACACAACCGGATACAAAGATTGTTACTATAAAAAGAAACCCCATAAGAAACGAACCAATCACAAAACACCGATAGATTTGTCGATACCTCCATTCAATTTTATTTTTAGCCACATCACTACTAACAAAAGAAAGGGAGCGAGCTCTATGGTCTCGCATTCTATTTTCAAAATCCCTTAAAACTGGCTGGATAGAGTTGAATGTCGTTCGAAATTTGAAATTCGGAGGGAAATAACAGTTTGGTTGTCAATTTTAGGCGGCAAACGCCGAAACCACAATGTCAATCGGCGCGTTAAAGGAAGCCATGTTGTTATTTTTAGCCGATACCAATTATTTTAATTGATTTCACAGATGCTTCACGCTTTCTGTATCTGGGAATAGATGTTGTGCTGACTCATTGGACAATTTTGTTAGATTTCCGATGTACTGTTGCTCCTAACGGGTTTTTTCTTTCAATTAGGGGAAATGACAAAGAATTGTCAATTGTCAATATGTCTCGTATGTACCGTTAATGTCAAATACATAAAAGGTTATAAGAATTTTAGCACAAATCATGGTAATTGGTTGGACGTACGCTACCTACTTCTGACAAATGTAAATTGCTTTCATAAGATAGAAGTACACTTTCGATTTTTGATTTCTATATTAATTGGAAGTTGACATTTTATAAATTGATCATTGTCAATGGATGGGCAATGTGTTTGGTGTTGCAGACGTTTGACTTTAGTGACTACTTTAACGCCGAGTAATGTGTAGCGGGTTCAATTCCCGCACGAACCAACTCTTTATGTGATCCACAAATTGTTGTTTCGGGTCTAGGTGTAATGTATCTGTGAACTTGTACGTTTTTTAAACGTCTCTGCGACACAGGCGAAAATGCTAAAGCGTGGAAAGGTTTTAAGAAATAAAAACCTACTTACGAGTACCATTAGGTAAATCCAATCATTCTAAATATACCATTTTCATCATCATCTCAGAAAATACTACTCAAAAATCCACATGACACACACATTCGGTATTTCCACACACCAAATATTAGTTATGCTCGTATTAATATAGATTTCTCCATACTGTTGGCATAAATGCAATTTTGCTAACCTAACCTTGCACCCATTGGCACGCGGTGGACAATAATTTATTTTAACCAGAAATTACACCTCACAGTTATTTATTTAACTACGTAAGTAAATATGGGACAGCTGACATCTTTCTGTCAAGTGCAAATGAATTTAGTCTAGAATCTTTAGATTATGCTCTAATAGATGTCTAGTATCCCCGAAGGGGTAGGCAGAGGTGCACATTACGGTACGTAATGTCGATATAAAATGTACACCTACTTTTCATTTGTATTATAAGTTCCATGTAATAGGGGGTGAGCCTAATTGCCATATACGTACCGGCCACAATCCCAGACACTGTGTTATTAATGAAAAATTTTCGAAAATCTAAAATTTAAAAAAGCTTCAGCAATACTTCGTCCGACCCAGGAATCGATTCCGAGACACCTTACCCGGCTGTCACACAAAATCAACTAAAAGACAGGTGACATTTTACGTCAAAATTTATCGACAACTCCCCATCACTAGCTATGTCACAGACTAGCAAATTCACAGATTAATAATCAATCATAAACTTATTTTTAAACGAGTTACCTACTCTTTGTTCCGACTAAATCAACTTTACCCTTTGTCTTATTAAAAGAATGTTAGTCATTCAAGATTTTTTCCATCATGCATCTTGAATACCAATTACTTCATAATAATTATAATCATAGACTTACATACTATCATTTAAAAAACTAATGTATTTACACCTCTTATAGATTCGATCTATGTTAATATAAACCAGAAAACATAGACCTACTAAATACCAATAAACATTCACAACTGGAGCTCTTTTTATACTGGATTATCCAGTATTACTAGACCTCTGAACAGGAAGAGTTATTAAAGAAACATAGGTCTGTTTAATCTGGTCGAGTAATTAATAACAATGAATTGGATTTCGACCAGTGTAAAGAGGTCTTTGATCTCAAGTTATATGGTTGGTAGGTGAGGTCAGTATAAGTTGGTTATGGTAATTTTCAATGCTTTTAGAATGACGATACAGAATTATTATTAATGAAGGGTGTTTAGCATTCATACTGCAAGACTTACGTTGGGAAATGTAGTTGCTATGATGAATTACTTATTAATACGCTTAAGTATGTAAGGGCTAGGAGTATTGAATGAATGGAGAAACCATTTTGTGTTTAAAGGATAAAGCTTACGTAGCATAAATAACGTAGGCAATGTTAGGTTAGGTTAGAGGTGCATTTTGCATTTATAATAAGTATTATTGCATTGGATTAGTGTAATTTTTTTCCAAGTTTTGGTAAACTATATCATTCACAATGAGTATCATGGATCACGTGTCAGATGGGTTTGTGTCTAGCCTAGGAACTCCGGGACAGATCTATTAGAGGACCCGGTACCCCTTACATGTGCTGAGGGTGGCCACCGGAGTGGTTTTAGTGAGGTAAAAATCCCACACTCCCTAGACTTTTATCCCCAGAAAGCCTTTTAAAGGTTTCCCCCTCATAAAAAGAAGGTTTGTGCCTAGCCAATGATAATATCATTTACCACAAAATCGTGTATATTCGAATAAAACTAATAAAAAACTCGGTATAACAAAATAACTTAAATAAGTTAAATAACGTCTCGTAGTTCCTACAACTAAATCTGTAGTCACAGGTCCTACGTCTAGTCCTAGAAATAGTGCACTAATTATATCAACACAGCTAAACCTAGCATTCCATTTATTGCATACTCTGTGACACAGCGTGGAGATAGGCATTTCCTGATTCCTTTACGGGTGTGATGATATAATCTCAACACTTATAGCCTGTTAATTTAAACTAGTAAACCATTGACCACGAAAGAAAATTAGTTCAAAAAGCCTTACCTATAAAATACATTACTCTTTCTGTCTGTAATATTAAGGTCCTCTAAAATGCATCGTGTGTTTACCTGAAACAAAAGATAAAGGAAACAAATTAATATTTTATTCACTAATTATAAAAAAAAAAATCGGTAATGTAAGTAGGGTGCTTACTCTTGAAACCCATCTCAATGTAAATGCAATTTCAATCACGCAATATGGATGCAAGGGTCGCTAGTGTTGCGAATATAGAGTACGTAATTTCACAATATCAATATCGATCAATCAGAATTGAATTCAAGAGTAAATCCTTTTAAGGAGGAAAGTCGTCAAATTACTTTTCTCGTCGGAGAGAGGCGAAAGGGAGTGTCAGATTCTTACTGACTAAAATCTACCCCGTTCCTACTCCTGCTTTTTGAGTCAGAGTCCCAGAAAACCCGCTAAGTAGTCTGGAGTTACAGATCAGGCATCAGCCCCACTGGGCTGATATGTAACCTAAACCTGTGCCTAAACTGTCGAATAGAACACACAACCCCTAGCTCATCCGCCGACTCCCAGCCACGCAACTAACGAGACAATCAAAGCATTACTCAACAATATTACTCAATTCTATTTGATGTTCACACGAGGACCTTTTGACAAAAAATGTTTGCAAAGTATGTGCACTCAAATTTCGCTAAAGCAAACTGTTATAACCAGGGGTTACGTGTGATGTGCAAATAAAACTGATATTAGAAGATAAAAAGTTTTTAAGGGGTTCCGAATCGATATTTATACTTTTGTCGTAAGCGCAAAAAAAATGCTTTTTATCATCATCATCGTCATCAATGCCGAAATGTCCCATAGCTATTTTTTATGAAAGAAATTATGCAATGTCTTCTCTAGCCTCGGGCGAGGTGAGAGTGAGTGTCACACTTTTACTGACTAAAAACCACCCCGTTCCTACTCCTGCTTTTCGAGACGGTAAACCCGCTAGGTAGTCCGTAGTTCCGGATCAGGCATCAGCCCCACTGGGCCCCGTCTGTGGTGGTCTGATGGTTCTTTGAAGTGTGCGCGAAACGCGACACGCCGTACGCAAGGGTCTGATTCTGATCGAGCGGTGAGCTAACCTTGCTCGCCGTCCGCAGACCCGCACCTTACGGTGGGCAAAATATCCCATAGCTTCACAAAGGCCTCTTCTCTCATGCATTTTTTTTAATTCAGCTTGCCTCACGATATTTTTCTTTACCATGTTAATGGTCTAATGTTAGAAGTTACATTGAGACTCGCCAGGTTTCAAACCTTTACTTCTCTAGCACTCAAGACTCGACACACCAGAGTAAATAAACAAATCTATACATTAAAACTAGATTCCAATGAACCTATTCGATTTTCTATTAACCCACTGATTACAACATAGGTACAAACATACATTACTATTGCCTAGTTATTAAACGCAGTTATGAATTATTAGCTGACAGGCGCAAAGTTAGTACTAAGTATTGCCCAACTTATATTAACAGATAAACACTTAAGTTACCAGTTAATATAGTGAATAGGTGTGTAGATAATTATATTGGAATTCATTTAGCAATCATAATCATTAATCTGCAGTGTGGTAACAACACCCACATTTTGACAAAACCGCTATTCTTGCCGCGGGTGTAAAAGCAGCCGACTAAAGCAAGTAGCTGGCTTTAGTGAGGTTAAAATCCCACACTAATTAGTCTTTTTCCCTAAAAAGCTGGGCGCCTTTTGAAGGTTTACCCCCGATAACAAAGGTAGTGGAAGGTAACAAAAACGGGTAGTGTAAGCCTATATTCCAACCTAAAGACTATCATGGGCTGTTAATATTGTAACGGGTTTTTTTATAACCTACGAATGATTCATACAATTCATTATATTATTTAACTGGCTCAAACATAGTGCTTTCTAAGTCTACCTTTTCAAATAAAAAGGTGTGAAATTTAACTACCACATCCAAGGTGAACCATAAAACAGTTTGAGTAGCCAACAGATCGGATTACACTCCTATTAGTATACATTACAAACAGAGATTTATAACCTTAAGCAGATTTTCAAGGTTTGACTGATTTATGAGTTCAAAATAACTGTTTGGTCCTCTATATTATATGTGGTCAACAAACCAAATCCTTTGTCCCATGGTTAGAAATAGAGCTTTTGTTTTTATGGCCACTAAAACTCGTGTTAATGCCTTAACAGTTGAGTTGAGTTGGACAACGAAATCCGCAATTAACCTGTCGTATATAAGACACAATAGAAAACATATTGTGTCTCGCGAGGATCTGCGTTCCGACATACCAAGGGTTAAACTTCAAAATATCAACGAGAATTTCAATGGGCATGTAGAAAGGATGAATGAAAGATTTGTTATAGAAGTATAAAAAGCGTATATGAATGGGACCATCCGTATAGGGCGCCCTAGACGAACATATACCGACCAGATTGGCAATATATTAAAGAAAAGTCAAATTAAAAGTACCCTTAACCGACAAGCATGCATAAAAAGACTGATGACTGTTCATGAGGCGAAAGAGTTATGTAAGATTCGTAGCAATTGGCGTTCCATTGTCTCTGCCTACATCCATGGGAGATAGACGTGAGTTATATAGGTATGTATGTTTGTGTGTATGTATAAAAATATCTCTTACAGTTTGTTCACCTCCAAACCTCAGACCGTACTCAATACGTAGGTAATTGTAGCACTCACTAAATAAACAACACGATTGAAACACTAAATCTCCCACTTTATTTATTTAGTCTACAAAACAAAACCACAGGAAACAGTTGATTTAATGGATAACCCAAATTCATTCAGTTTAATACCTAAAATAAAGTCTAGAATCTCTGTAACACATCAACACATCAACAGCCTATAAGTGGCTACTGCTGACCAAAGGCCTCTTTTCACACGGAAAAAGTTTGAGCATTCATCACCACACTTGCTCAATGCGGGTTGGTGATTTCAAACTTATAATTAGAAATTATAAGCCGAGGTTTCCTCACGATACCTTCCTTCACCGATTGTCAGTGGTGTCTAAATAATCTTAGAAAGTACAATATCGACGGTTAGAAGGAAATAGGGTATAAGCGACAAAAAATTAAATGTTCAGGAGAGCCGTTTAAACTCGTCAGTCGTCGAAAGAATTTTTTTATGAAATCATCCGGTAATCGGGCAGACGTATTACCTGATGGTAAGCAATCGCCGCCGCCCATGGACACTTGAAACACCAGAGGCGTTACAAGTGCGTTGCCGGCTTTTTGGGAGTTAGGAATTTAAGGGTTGTTGTTCGGGAATCGGGAAGATTGGGAAGGGGGAATTGGGCCTCCGGTAACCTCGCTCACACAACGAAACACAACGCAAACGTTGTTTCACGTCGGTTTTCTGTGAGGCCGTGGTATCACTCCGGTCAAGCCGGCCCATTCGTGCCGAAGCATGGCTCTCCCACACTTTTTTGAATACTAGGAAAATGTTTTTTTTTATGCTAACCATAGCTATAAACGCCAAAAATGACATCGTAGAGCCATGAGAGTAAGCGCATTCGACAGAGCGGAAAATTTTACGTAGGATAGCATAAATAAATTCATTTTTGACCAAAATGTCGCTTATTTATTTCTATTTCCTTTTAACCGTCGATATTATAACTCGGAAAAAGTCACGTTGGTATTTGCCGTAGGTAGGTTTCGAAACCGCACTCTCGTGCATGAAAGTCGGTCTTAAAGGAATGTACGGTTCAGCCGCAACTAAATCCTAGTATCCAATATAACTAGTCTAAATACTGAACCAGATGCACTGAAACTATTCTGTGAACATTATTTCAGTGTGATGTTCATTCATGAATTAAGTAGGGCAGAGGATGTGATGTGGAATGAATGGATACTAGACATTTAGACTGGCTAGTTGTTATAGGAAGACTTATTTATAAAGCTATTTTAGTTTAAACTGCGTTTTAATTGACTAATGACTGCATGGTGACTGGGCAACGGCTGCCGCGCAACGTTTAGCGAGTTCAATTCCCGCATGGAACAACTCTTTTAAAAAACATTGCCCCACACTAAGATTTTTTCCTGTGTCGTGGGTGCGTTTACAAACATACAATTTCACATACACATGACACCCAGACTCGAAACAACAATTTGTGGATCACACAAACAGTTGTTCCGTATGAAAATCGAGTCCGCGACACCTTTCACGGCAACCAGTTGCCTAGCCACCGCGCTAACTTGCAGTCGGGTTTTCCTTCCTACCTATGAGGTAATTAATCTATGTTTATATGCCAAATATATTATATAGTTCAAACTAACTCATTTGTAACCTATTTCATAGTCTCACAAACACAGGTTTTCAACCCAGAAACCCAATTTTTGTACGAAAAGTAAACTAAATCGAAAATAGATTGAACCACCAGTTTAATTTGATCTTTCATTACCTACAATTTAGTTTATGTTTGGGTTTATGTTATTTTGGTAGTGTAAATTCTATTGACCAGTCTTGTATGGTCTTTGGTCTATAAAGATGTGCTATGCTACATTACTGTGGATGCGTTTGGCTTCCACCAATCATATTTATTGGTACACATAGTTTAGCACTGGTGGAAACGGACTCAGCTAAGCTATATTTTTTACATGGAAAGATGCGTGCTATGGAAGGCTTCCCTACTATTGATGTATGCTATTGCATCCCTAACTAGCGACCTGTGCATCGTCCTCGCACAGTTACATAGCTCAGTATGGCGGAAACGGTCACATAGTTTCACAGTTTAGCTATTACATCTTCCTAGCATAGCTACATAACACATCTCTGGTGGAAAGCACACTAATACTTTTGAATTTATAGTTCAAGTTAAACTGGTTTTGTTATACAAAACCCATATGTCTTTTTGTTGATAATTACAAACAAAGATAGTTTATTTGTATTAAACATACAGATCTTCATGTAACCGCGTAATCAGGTCGACAATTCGCCGGTATTGTTTGTTTTTTCTAATTCTTGTACTCAATTTTGAAATAGGCAAGAATTGCAAACGGTATGATGTGGATCGATAACATTTGGTCTTATAATTTCGTAAGTGGATTACTAGGAATAAGTAACAACACTCTTTGTATTAGATTTAAATATGCCACACGTGCAAACTCCGTATGAGATTAAAAAAATATCTGAAGTTAAGTTAGTAATTTAGGATTTTGGAATCAAGCTTGATACAGATAGTTGGCAGGCCATAAATGTGCGTTTCTCTCGAAACTTTCTACCTCGTACAGCAAGACTGTGGAATGAGCTGCCGTCAGCGGTAATTCTGAACCAATACGACCTTCAAACCTACAAGAAAAGAGCGAATTCTTTTTTAAAAGCCGGCAACGCAACCTGTAACTCTACTAGTGATCCCTCTGCTTGTTTGCCTCCTATTTCATAAAAAGCTGCGTGTATTTTCGACTACTAACTATATCCCTAAATAATTATTGATATTTGCTGAGAATTAATATGAGAAAAACTGTTTATTCAAGAGCTTACACAAGAGAGTAAGAGCGGTGTAAAGTGGAGTGCCAATATCAGAAACATTTTGAGTAGGTACTCATAAAAACATAGCTGCACTGCCATGAAAACATATTGCTATTATTCACGTTTTATTTAACTAAAACTTCTATTTCGCCATCTCTTGTATGTATTAAATCGTCTTCATGAGCCTTAGTAAGAGTTTACTTTAGAAGTTAGACTGTGATTGGCCGGCTCCAATGAACCAACCAATCACAGCGCCAAACGCGCTCTCATTAAACGTTAAGCAAACTCGTACTAAGCTCTCATATGTGTCGCTACGAATCAGTTTGCATCACAGTTCTACTCAACTGATGTCATATACTTAAGTCATTTCAGTTAGAATTCGTAATAACTAAGCATTACTGAGTTGTTGAAGGGTTCTTTACTTTAAGATCTTGTTGTTAGAGTGCTTTTTTGCAATGATGGTACTTAAGATTGTTTTTTTTTTGTGAAGAAATTTTTACAAGATTTCATTTGATTGATCTTTAAAATAACATTGACTTATATTTATGTAAGATTTTATATCGTCATCACCCTGTTTACGTCTAAATCGTAACTTACGCTCCAATAAGCTGAGGACTACCTAGCGGGTTACCGGGGCTCCGGCTCGAAAAGCAGGAGTAGGAACGGGATGGTTTTTAGTCAATATGAGTCTGACACTCCCTCTCGCCTCGCCCAAGGCGAGAAAATTCATTGAATGATATTCTCTCCTTTAAAAAAAGGTATGGCAAATTGAAATAATTATGTATGGTTGTCTTTGAATAGTGTAAAGTGGTCTAATTGGAATAAAAACTGTGAATTTGACTTTCTCCTTAACGTACGACTTGAAATAGCGCGTGGGACTATTTTTCTCTCCAAAAATAGCAGAGAAATGTGCACATTTTGGGCGTTTCACAGGTAATAATTGGTGTCGATCATGTTTTTCACATACCAATTACTTTCTGCCATACTCAGAGATATTTAATAATTACTTAAACTATTCCTTAGTAACGATTTTGTATCGAAAACAATTTACTAAGGACTGGGTTAAGTAACCATTAAATAACACTGAGTACGTTGATTTGTGATATAAATTATGACCTAAACTCTTCCACATAATAGAGTAAAAAAGCACAACAAATCGCAAGCAAATCCGCGACTAAACCTAGAATCAAGGCAAACAAGATTAAGCTTCGCAATGACCTCACGCATAGCACCTTTGACGTTCATAATCGGGTAAATATTTGCGAAAAACAAACAAAATTATTGTGTCATGGCGGCTAAAGCAAAACACATGATTACATATTAGGCTGAGGCCACAAGAACACTGCGTAGCGACGCCGCACTACAAAAATGACGTCGCTTTTTCACGGTTGAAATTATTATGTTTGTCAACGCACCAAACAAATAAAGTGTATTGTTTTGTGGTATAAGTCGGTAAACGAGCAGACGGATCACCTGATGGTAAGCAATCGCTGCCGCCTACGAACACCCGAAATACCAGAGGCGTTACAAGTGCGTTGCCGGCCTTTTAAGGGTTAGGAATTTAAAAGTTATTGGGGAATCGGGGATTGAGAAGATTGGGAAGGTTGGTAATTGGGCCTCCGGTAACTTCACTCACACAACGAAACACAACTCAAGCGTTGTTTCACGTCGGTTTTCTGTGAGGCCGTGGTATCACTCGGTCGAGCCAACCCATTCGTGCCGAAGCATCGCTCTCCCACACTTAAGTGTAATGCCATAATTTTTTTAAAGAAATTAAAATACAACGAAAATTTGTGCGTCGTCGCAAACATTTGCGGCGCGACATCGCACACGATATTGTGGCCTCACCTTTAAACATGTTGAAAATGTATGATGCAAGAATTAATGACTTATTAGTACTTATGAGCATAAGTTCACACCTTTTATTCAATAGAGGATTGGTAGGTGTGTCGTATGGTTGTGGTTACATCATGTTGTATCAAATATTGTATCATTTTATTGGTTAAGTGATGACAAATTACTGTGAGTATCGCGAACGAGTGTTTCTTTGATCTTCGAGTTAAACAAAATTTTTGCAGAAGTTTTCGGATGTTGAAGCACAATTATTTTCTTTGATATTTTGGCCAGTAGATATTTGTTCAGATCCTAAAATAGACTACCCTTTGATATATAAATTCTTATCATAACTATTACTTAAAGGCTACATACATAATTTATTAAAACATATGCCCAAAATAAAGAGGACATTGGAACCCTACCAATACTATAATTGTAAAAAAGACACCTAAATATAATCCGCCTAAAACACAAAATCCACTCATGCGCATCCATATGAATTACAGATTGCAATCAACCCTCGATTTGCCGCCCCAATGGTTTTTATGACCCCAGGTGCAAAAATAACATAAATAAAAACGTCTGCTGTTTAGGGTTAGCCCTTCATTTTCGCACGTTAGCAACACCTTGGGTACTGCGATCAATGTTGCCAATTAAATTTTAGGGGTTGATTTTTTATGGTAGATGAATCAACATAAATTATGTATGGTCTTTTGGTACTTTTTTTTTTGTATTCATATCCAAAAATCCCTTTAGTTGGTAGTTAAAAAACGATGTATCATCGTTGGTATTTTTTTATTTCTCTTTCTCAGTGTGATTTAGTTAGTAACAAGGTGAAGAAGAAATTGATAAATGTATTTTCTTAAAATAAATTATGGAGCTATTTTTTCTTCTATAGGAATTTACGATCTGGTCGAGTTACGATGTAATTTTGACCGACAGATAGACAAAAAATAATTAGGTACTAGCTTTGCCTGCGGTCCCCTAATAACCGTTAAATTCACCTACCCCCAAAAGGCGGGAGCAAGGCACTTCTAACGCCTCTGTTGTTTCAGGTGTTTTTAGGCGACGGTGATCCGTCTGCTCGTTTACCGGCTTAAACCCAACACGTAATGATACTGTCATACTAATCCCCGCAAGGACACGCTCTCTGCTTGTTAGAAAAAGCTACACAGATATATTAACTACATACCTTTTTCAAACCATTAATTCGATATCGATACCATTAATCCCCACAACTCATAAACGTCAAACATCACTAAATCACGTTAATGTCAATAATGACAACTTGTCAATTTGACAACGAAACGTCATAAAATCCAAGATGGCGGTCGTAAATACCTGTGTTGTGAGTTTGATGGAGTATTTTTATGGCTACAAGTTATTTCATTTATTGGCTAACAAGCTTTCTAAACGTACCTTATTTGGTCGTTTGTGTTTACTTTAATAATTATTATTGAGGTAATATAACTCTATCAAGATGCGTTTTTGACGAAGTTGATTCTTAATTTTACTTGATGTATGTCTTTTTGATGGTATAAGCCGGTAAACTAGCAGACGTGTCACCTGATGGTAAGCAATCGGCGCCACCCATGGACATTGAAATACCAGAAGCGTTACAAGTGAGAATTTAAGGGTTGTTGTGGAATCGGAGATTGGAAAGAGGGGTAATTGGGTCTCCGGTAACCTCACTTACACGTCGAAACACAACGCAAGCATTGTTTTCCGTCGGTTTTCTATGAGGCCGTGGTATGACCGGCCCATTGGTGCTAAAGCATGGCTCTCCCACACTCAACTTCTCTCCTTTCTCTTATTCCCTTGAGCACAAATAAATTAAAATACACACAAACATAGAGAAACCTATAAATACCCATCCCTTTTAACACCATCAAAGACTCATAAAAGTCTCTACCAACCAAAGGACAGGTTGACAAAAACCATAGACAATCAAGAAATACAAGCCGAATCTATTTCCATAGACAAGCGATGTCCGCGTTGGCCCATAGCCAACATTCTATCTAGTCTACGGCCGGAAAGCATTGCATTCTATAAATACCATAGACTTTGATGTGATTCGATCCGTTAAACTGTGATTGGAAATTTGATTCCATAGGATGTAGGTTTGATTTCCAGTTTCGATAGGTATTTGGAAAAAAAGATTGCCTACTAACTACAGTAGGCTGCGCGAATGCGCACGCTGTTCATGATGAAGAGTCCCTCTGTGACTCGAAACTAGTAGAGATTTTCTCCATTAATATACGTAAGTAAACCGTGATTTTTAGTTAATTTGGTATGTCTTACGATAGTTATTATAGAAAAAAAAAACAATAACTTCAACATTAACAGTTCAAATGCAACGGTCGCGCAAAAAGTGTTTCAAGTTCGATATCCGAGTAGGATTTTTCAGCAATGTACTTAAATTTTGACTAGATTATGGCAATAGACACTCTATACGACCACTTATGCCTATAAGTTTTTAACTGACTTGGTCACTAACACTATAATTAGAACTTATGACGGGATATTTACCATGTTTATTGAAGACTTATGCCTAACCTGAAGGACTTTCTTTAACGAATCTGCCTCGGGTTTGATTCTAGAGATGTACTTAATGCTGAGCTTTTTGAATTTGAAAATCTTTCAGTTTTGAATTTCATTGATGCAATCAACAAGAATCTTTCCTAAATTTTCCTGCAAAATAGCTTTCAACGATTAAAAGACTTACTTAATCTAATGTAATAAAGATCATCCCATCCTGCGCTTGCGCCTACGTTTTCCGCGAAACTATTGCAATGACCGTGTTACAGTTTTTACCCGATGTATGTCATGTATTTCGGGAGGTGAACGCGTACGATAAAATTAAATGACGTGCGAATCCATTGTTGTATGCGTCACGTCATTTTGTTGACGTAACTTATAAATTGTGACTCATAGTTAATGACAAATTGAATTTATTTAGCTCGCCGCCTGACCAGCGTTCCGCGCGCGCCTCAAAGAGCTATCAGACCACCACAGATGGAGCCCAGTAGGGCTGATGCCTGATCCGGAGCTGCGGACTACCTAGCGGGTTTACCGGGGCTCCGGCTCGAAAAGCGGGAGTAGGAACGGGGTGGTTTTTAGTCAGTAAGAGTCTGACACTCCCTCTCGCTTTGCCCAAGGCGGGAGAAGTCATTCGATGATTTTCCCCCCTCAAAAAAAAGGGTAGCTACCTATGTTGTGTTCGGTCAATTAATAAGCTATTGCAGCATATAATCACGTTTTATTCCCTTGCAAGCGTAAGCAGTATTCGTGCTACAAACTGCAAGGAAACTTGGGCCTTAATCTGCTATTACAATTGTGTCAGAATGGTCGATCATTGAGCAGTGCAAGAGGGACGGAGCTATGTAGGTTGTATAGCTCCTTCCCTCTTGCACTGTTGAAGGCAAATCCTCCGCTAAGCAGTGATTAACGTGTTAACCGATGAATATTTTCTCTTTTTACAATGGACACAAGCCCACGCAACATTGTGTGTACGACACGTCCCGTGTAAATAAAACTCGAGCGCGTAAAAAAAAGAAATTAACAATTTTCACACATGAACGTACAGACATACAAAATTTTACGATATATATCATGACTCAGGCATTAGTCATCGGTACGGTTATAAAATGTATATCTGTCTGTAAAATATATGTTGTCTGTATGTTTGTT
This sequence comes from Spodoptera frugiperda, assembly GCF_023101765.2. Taxonomy (NCBI): domain Eukaryota; kingdom Metazoa; phylum Arthropoda; class Insecta; order Lepidoptera; family Noctuidae; genus Spodoptera; species Spodoptera frugiperda. Next base: position 6,997,325 of record NC_064228.1, on the reverse strand, counting down.
TAAAACTATGATGTCCATGGGAAATTATGAGGCGTTGTCTTCGTCTACTATTAATTTATTGTATTCTAGTATTCTTTAATGTGATTTATTTTTTATGTTATTTTCGTGGTTCTTGAGGATGAACTCTGCTTTTTATGGTATAATCCGGTAAACTAGCAGACGGATCACCTGATGGTAAGCAATCGCCGCCACCCATGGACACCCGAAACACCAGAGGTGTTGCCGGCCTTTTGGGGGTTAGGAATTTAAGGGTTGTTGGAGAATCGGGGCTGGTAAGTCATCAGGTGATCCATCTGCTCGTTTACCGGCTTATACCCTAAAAAAACCGGCCAAGTGCGAGTCGGACTCGCTCATGAAGGGTTCCGTAACAGCAAGTAGATTACATAATATAAAAGTTGTAAAATAACTTGGTTTTACATAGTATTTGTATGAACGACAAAGTTATATTTGCGGTTTTTGAAAATGTTTTATTTCTCAAAAACTAATAATGAGATACATTTTTTTCAGTTTTCTCACTCTCTTATTTTAAAAGTTAGAGGGGGGGGGGACACTCATTTTTCCACTTTGGAAGCGTCTAACTTTCAAACGATTGATTTTGACGAAAAGTGGTTTTAGGAACTTTAATGTCTTTTTTAAGACCTATGACTTACCTATGACCTTAGACCTATCCATAGACACCCATCACGGATATGTTAGCTGAAAAAAATTTTTTTTGAATCAGTTCCATGTATGGAGTGCCCCCCTTTAATTTTTTAATTTATTAATTTTTATTCAAAATTCGAATAGCGGTTACCAAAATACATCATCTTACAAAGTTTCAACTATATAGGCCCAACAGTTTCGGAAATAAATGGCTGTGACATACGGACGGACGAACGGACAGACGGACAGACAGACAGACGGACAGACAGACAGACATGACGAATCTATAAGGGTTCCGTTTTTTGCCATTTGGCTACGGAACCCTAAAACGGCATGTACCACTGAAAACTACAAAACCTCACCTCTATATACCATTTCATTTTAATAATTCTCAAACCACTTCCACTTTTCTACTCCATTTACATCCATAGATACTCCCATTCATACTGCACACATGGTTCACGCCATATGTAGAGGCACGTGTCTATGGGAACCGCCCACCATGCACGCATAGATAATACTCATCATTATAATCAAGTCAAAGTATGGGTGGTTTTCAATGAAGCGGGAATTTTATGGTGTTTTATTTAGAATTTTAATCGATTATATAGGGTTAAATATTAACCTGGTTTATGTGTCTAACTAGCTACTTCTATGCGGCTTCACCCGCTCTTCGTGGCTCCTATTGGTCATAACGTGATGTTTAATAGCCTATATATAGCCATCCTCGATAAATATACTCTCCAATTCAAAAAAAATATTCAAATTCGACTAGTAATTCCGAAGATTTGCACTGCACGTTCAAATATCTTAAAACTACTGAATGAATTTATATCAAACAACAGTCAATCACTCAGTTCTATTAATTGTCAGTCCTTTATTTCCTACCACGTTTTTTAAGTCTAGTAAGAGAGATATAACGAGCAAGATCGTTTCACCTACAAATCTATTTTATACTTTTTATAAAGAACGGCCAGCTGATCACACATACCATATAAAGAGCTCAGAAAGTATATTCCAATAACTCAGTATGTGACCAATTAGAACTACATACATACCACATTGCAAACCGCTTTCATTGATCAATTTTATAATAAAAATACCGACATCGCCTTTTTAAGGCAAAACCAATAAGTGCCTTCGTTTTTTTTTGTTTTCAAACGGGATAATGGAATAGTGATGTGACAGTGTTGGTGTTGATTTTATCTATGTTTTATTTTTGCAATTGTAATTATTGTTTTATTTAATTGAGTTGTTGTCTGTGCGTCACTGACAGACAGACTGACAGACTATTGTTTATTTCTTTCTTTGTTGACGTTTCAAAAGTACCTAAGTATATGGTTTAATTCGAATGAATGACTTTAATAATACAAGTTTTTTTCATTTTTAAAAAGTTAGTAATATAAAATGCATCGTATCGTAAAGAAAGTTCATTTAAGAAAGATGTTTAAAAGAGCCATACAATCTAGGCAATCCATTTACTATATTACCTGCCAATTTACCAGCAGACAAACTACATATAATTTAAAAAGAAAATGCGTAGGCTTACAAAAGAACATAAAAAATAACGATCGATTCGCGAAAGCGTGTAATTTTGTGATATTAGCGGACAATTTAATTTATTTTATTACTTTTTCAACGTTAATCATACAGTTTACAAGAAACAATTTCCTTTTAAAACTTTAAAATTGAATTTTCTTGAAGTTATCGATAAAGTGCTTCATGCGCCTCTCACTGTGAGAGGCAATGCGTAAGACTTATTGAAGTTTAAGCCCTGGTTTTAGACAAGGTATTATTTTATTACTTTCTTAAGATATACTTAATTAATAGTGAGTCGCAGAATGCTGTTCATGAATATGAGCCTCTAGTATGACTTGAAACTACTCGAGTTTCTCGTCAAACAGTTACGTGAATAAACCGATAACAGGTATTATTTTTATTGATTTCAGTAGTAACTACTAACAAAAAACAAATAGACGATTGATAAAACGATAACAAAATCGACCTATTGATAATGTATGCAAAAATCAGTATCAGTATTCAAGTTGTCTAAAAATCTGAAGTAAATAAGGTACTTAGCAACATTAAATTTATGTGCAGCTAGCTTCACTGACAGACAATTCAACTTCACGTTTCAAAAGTGCCTAATTATGAATTAATAGAATTAAATGCATTAATTTTGACTTTGACTTTGTGCTAATAACGGCCTCCAAATTGAAGTTTTCCAGATTAAAACAATACACAATGTCTCAGTTTACAAAACATAAACTGAAACTATATTTCTACGAATCATAATATTATTACAGTAACCAGTTAGTAAGTAACTACTAACTAGTATTTATAACGTTTCATGGCTAACAGTTCAGTTTAAAATAACTCCATTGAAGTTTAAATGCAAATCAAATCGCTCCATTTAACTTTAACTTTCATACAATATAAAAAAAATGATATTATGTAGTTTCACATAATATATGCAACGTCACAAGGGGATTTCGAAAAATCTAAATACTTTGCCCGACTCGGGGGAATCGAACCCGAGACCCTTTGCCCAACCAACGAGGTAGTAAAAGTTCATCATACACAAAATAAGAATTCATTCGATTCAAGATACATAATTGACAATGATTTTTTATTATGCTTTTACAACAACTTATATACTGCAAGGCACAGCTGTTCACTTTACCACCTTAAATAAGATAATTTAAGAAAAATATCGCATAAAAACTAATGAAAACCACACCTTATAACCTTATCAATCTTCAATCTAATACAACCGACATTATTATCCATATACAGCCACTATAATACATTAAAAAACCAATCAATCAATCACTTCTACCATAAACAATAATATTATTAAAGTATTCAACTCGTTAATCTTAGAAACTATCGATAAAATTATGTCCCATCACTAGTTAACCCTTAAATGGCTGGAACAGAAATCTGAGACTGGTTTATGGTCCTTATAGGGCCGGTGACACTTACACTAGTGGTAACTGGGACAGGTTAAAGTGGGACAGACAGACAGACAGACGTATAATGGCTATTTTTAATATTTATAATGTTGGTTGCGTATTCAGAGATTTTCTAAAGAAAATGAGTATAGGAAGTTTCTCTTTTTAGAAAAGGTCTTTGGGTATGTTTGGTAAGGGAAGCTCATCGCCCGACCAGAACCAGACCAGAGCATACAGCGCTTTAAAGAGCCATCAGACCACCACAGATGGGGATCAGTAAGGCTAATGTCCGACCCGAAGCTGCAGACTACCTAGCCTAGCGGGTTTACCGGGGCTCCAGCTCAAAGAGCAGGAGTAGGAACAGGATGGTTTTTAGTCAGTAAGAGTCTGACACTCCCTCTCGCCTCGCCCAAAGCGCGACAAGTAATTGAATGATTATCCCCCTTAAAAAAAAACAGACGTTAAATTATAAATAACTTCAAGTCTTTCAATTAAATGGAATCCTTTTTTCCACATAATTGATTCTAGTTCACTATAATTTATATCACGGCTCCATATAAGGCGTAAAATAATGACCTGCCTAGGCTATGGCATGGAAACCTAGATTTTAATAAAACGTGCTTCTAAGATGGTAATCCTCATTTGTTATTGTGGTTTAAATAAATCTATAGATGCCATGTGTTTCTGTGTTAGATTAAGTGCCGCATTAAACTCATGTTTTATATTTTTATTTTATGGAACATGAGCAGTTGTATCGCCTGATGGTAAGCATTCGTCGCCGCCCATGGACACTTAAAACACCAGAGGCTTTACAAGTGCGTTGCCGGCCTTTTGGGGTTAGGAATTTGAGGGTTGTTGGGGAATCGGGGGATTAGGAAGATTGGGAAGGGGGAATTGGGCCTCCGGTAACCTCACTCACACAACGCAATCATTGTTTCACGTCAGTTTTCGATGAGGCCGTGGTATCACTCCGTTCGAGCCGGCCCCTTCGTGCCGAAGCATGGCTCTCTCACACTTATATGAATATGATATATGAAGCTTAAGTTTAGGTTAAAATGACAGCATTTTAACCTTAACTTAAGCTTCAATGTTCCGATACCGAAAAGAACCAGTCTGGCATGTAATTACATGCGTGCTTACCTATATAAATATGGCGTTATTCCGTTAACACAAGTGTTGGACTCGACTCGGAGTAAAATGCATTCCTTTGCACGCATATGGTCGTTGTGTAGAGTAGGGTTATGGGACAGAGAAAGACCTTTTTAATTCGATTATTCGCTTTAAAAAGTTTATGAATAGTCCAGAAATTATGAGCGTAATGCAATTGAAATTTTGATTATGTTATTGAGAAGAAAATAGTATTAGTCGTAACTCTTTCTTGTAGTTCCACTTTTATCCTATCTCCTGTTTCTAAAAGCGATCTCTAATCATATGAGTTTTACCTAATGAGCCAATTAGTTTTATCCAAAAACCGAATTGTGTTTGCTGACAATGGCCAGCTTTGCTAGCGGGTTAACGGGGCTCGAGCTCGAAAAGCAAGAGATGGAACGGAGTGGTTTTTAGTCAGTAAGTCTGGACACTCCCTCTTGCCTCGCCCAAGGTTAAAGAAATCATTGGATGATTTTGCCCATAGGTAATATTATAGTTCACACCAACTTACTAAAAGTAATCTACAGTTAATTTCACGTCACCAAGACCAAAATAAATAACAATGGCAACCAAAAACGGCATTAAATCTCTGATTCTCACACTACTCTACACACTCATTACACACACACACCGCGCATCACATTTTTATACTATTTTTATAACAAAACAATTTACTTTAGCACCAAACGGCCGGTAATAGAGTATTGTTTATTTGTTTTTGTCGATTTTTTATTCAAAATTCCCATGATTGTTTGAATAGAAAAATGTGGGTGAATTGAATTTTAATGGTAAACGGAATCGAATGTTTATCTTTCCATAATTGAGAGAGAATGCCTTGTTGAGTGGTCGCAAACAGAAATGAATGAAATTCCCAAGCCCTTAGATAGATGGTGTTTAAACGCATTTCGAACGAGCGAACAGAAAATTAAATGTCAATATGACGTAAGTGTGTTTGACATAATTTGTCGAATGTCAATGTCAATTTCATAGATAACTGTTCTAATCACGAGTTTGAATATTTGAATTGAATATTTCTGAGTTTTATAATAAAGGGCTTTTGTAAGTGATTTCCTGTTAATAAACTTTTTGAAAAATATACCCATCTTATAAGGACTAAAATAAAAACGTGTGTAACCGTTTTCAATGTCTTATCTATCGAACAGATTAAGTTAAAAATGATAAACGTCTAATGTCAAATACCAGAAGTAACACTGACATATTCTCAGTTTCCTTCAATGATTCTATAATTAAAAATATCTGAACGAGACTGCAGGACGTCTCATAAACGTTGGCTAAAAAGACAAAATCCAAAATCATGATCTCATGTCATTTACAAATACACATAGTCCGGGAATTAATCTCCGAAGACACTGGCATTCTGCCATATGAGAAATAACCGTTTCGCGCAACGGATAACTATAAACGAAACGTTAAAATAACGACTGATTATCGGCTTTTATGAAGCAATAAAAACTGATGTTTTGCGCATTGCGATTTCAATGATATTGTGGTGTTTATGTAATGGAATCGTTGATTGCAATGTTATTTTCGATGCTGAATTATTTTTGAAAGATCCGTGTTGATTTTAAAATGTGAATTTCGTGAGTGATGGTTTTTCGTTTTTTATATTTTCTGAGAATTTAAAGAAAATTCCGACTGCCTCCAAGGCATTCCGACTGCTTCCAAGGCATAAATTTCGACTGCCTCCAAGGCATAAATTCCTGCAAGGGGGAACAAGGGGTCTCGGGTTCGATTCCTGGGTCGGGCAAGTATTGCTGGGCTTTTTTCGGTTTATGGAAAATTTCTCAGTAGTAGCACGGAGTCTGGAATTGTGTCCAGTATATGGCAATAGGCTCATCCCCTATTACATGGGACTTATAACACAAATCGTGAAAAGTGAGTGTACATTGTATAGCGGCATTACCTGCTTTAATGTGCATCTCTGCCTACCCCTTCGGGGATAAAAGGCGTGACGTTGTACTATGTAATGGAAGCGTTGATTGCAACTTTATTTTCGATGCCGAATTATTTTTGAAAGATCCGTGTTGATTTTAAAATGTGCATTTCGTGAGTGATGCTGTTTTGTTTATATTTTTCCGCGAATTTAAAGAAAATTCCGACTGTCTCATTGGTCGAGTGGTTGTAAGTACGACTGACCGACAAGAGGTCTCGGGTTCGATTCCCCGGCCGATAAAAGTATTACTGGGCCATTTCGGTTTTTCGAAAATTTCTCAGTAGTAGCACGGAATCTGAAATTGTGTCCAGTATATGGCAATAGACTCACACCCTATTACATGGGACTTATAACACAAATGGTGAAATGTGGGTTTACATTGTATAGCGGCATTACGTGCCGTAATGTGCACCTCTGCCTACCCCTTTGGGGATAAAAGGCGTGACGTTGCACTATGTAATGGAAGCGTTGATTGCAACGTTATTTTCAATATTGAATTATTTTTGAAAGATCCGTGTTGTTGATTTTGGAGAGTGCATTTCGTGAGTGATGCTTTTATGTTTTTATTTTTCTGAGAATTTGAAGAAACATCAACTAATTCAATCATCGTCGGGTGTTTATTATTTTTGAAATGTCTAGAAAATTGGGACGATGAGTATTGTGTAAAAACCCCGATATATGATTCTAGATCGGAGCAATCGGAAATCTTTAAAACTCGATGATTAGTTCCAAGAGCTCTTGCGAACTGTCTACAATTGACACGAGATGAGACACAGACAAAAAGGTACTAAAAACTTGAAATCCAATTGACTACCATGAAAATGCTTATTACAAAGTCAAAATTATTTATTTCAAATAGACTGGGAAGGCAATTTAGAATGTCAAAGCAAATATTACAATATTAAAAAAAAAATGTCTGTCAGTCGGTCAGTCCTCTTGACCTCTATTTGCTGTTTTCAAAGTGTAGATTCCTATGGACAAGAACGAGTAAGAAACTACATAAGGTACATGCATAAATCTTCCTTTGTAAAACTAAAAAGTAATTATTTCATTATTATTATTATATCGACACTAACTAACTAACTATCGACAATACCCCATCCCTAGTCCCAAATTACACTTCACACGTCACCATGGCAACCAATTTTGTTATTTTACAGCTATACACAACGCATCCTGTATGCAATACAGCCAAGGTTATGTAAACATAGTCTTTCAGACCGTTTTATGAGCACATACAAATATTTGTACGAAATTTTATTGGATGACTAAATATTTAAAATCAGCTATATTTGCTTAGCTTTTGAAATTTTGGTGAGTAATATTTGTTATAAAGAAAGATGATTGTGTTTGTATTTATTTAACAAATAAGATCTATATGGTTTACCCAAAAATATTATCTAATAGTAAGTGTGGTAGAGCCATGCTTCGGCACGAATGGGCCGGCTATACTGGTGTGATACCACAGCCTCACAGAAAACCGACGTGAAATAACGCTTGCGTTGTGTTTCGTTGTGTGAGTGGGGTTATCGGGGACCCAATTATCCCCTTCCCGATCTCCGATTTTCCAACAACCCTTGAATTCCTAACAACCAAAAGCCCTGGTGTTTCAGGTGTCCATGGGTGGCGATTGCTTACCATAAGGTGATCCGCCAGCTCGTTTACCGGCTTAGATATACCACAAAATAAAATTTCTATTAATCCCTAAAATACCCAATATTAAACTCTAATAAAATTATTAGGAGATTTCATCATCATAACTATTTTAGCCACAAGACGTTAATTTTTACATACGATAGAGAATTTAAGAGATTCACCAGACACAGATCTCCTCTCAATGAAACTGAAAGAAGCTTAGTAAATATATCTATCATAAACATTTAGTCATTCAATAAAATTTTGTCATAACAGGATGTGGGAACCAACTGCCAAAATTCCTAACTTATTACCCATTATTATAGAAGACTAGCAAACCCTGCGAACTCCGTTTCGCCGCCAATGATTTTCCCAGATTTCCTGCATTTCTCTTAATTTTTTTGTGAATGCTCTTTGCTTTAACCTCGCGAAGCCCGAGTCCTTTCCAACGAATGCAAAACCGTTTAAATCGGTTTAAGCGTTCTGGAATTATACCGTCAGGAAAGAAAACCCGACTTATATTTATATTATAGAAATCAGAATTAAAAAAGAAATAAGTACCACATTCAAGAATCACCGTCATCATCATCATCATTAGCCGCCTAAAACTGGCGCACTGCTGAAAAATTGCCTCTTTTACACGTAAAAAGGAATTAGGATTAATCACCACGCTTGATCAAGGCATCGAATCACCATACTTGGATACTTGGCTATTATCCTTACAACCAATTAAACATCACCATTACATAACATAACCACATTCAGTACAAATACAATACTTGTTAGAAAATAGCGGCCGATTCATGCGCGCGCGCCGGTTGGCGTGGATCCTGAAATAATTTATATTATACTCGTATACTGCACATGTGCTGTGCTGTAACGTTAGACGCGTTGGGCAAGCGTCTGCGTGTTCACATTGTTCATTCATAGTGAAATTACGTGTGTATGTATGTTTGTATGTCTTACGCCCGAATACTCAAAGCTACCTAATTTTAAGTGGTATTTAAATAACGTGCTATCTCTGTCATTTTATAAAGAATCGATAGTGACAGAACTACATTTGAGAGCATTGAGAGCGTCTTAAAGTTGAGTAGCGTTTGGCGGACCACCATCCAAAGGAACAAACTTTGTAGTGTGATTAATATAAAATTTAGTATACAGACAGGGTATGAGCTGACTTGGATGATAGGATACTTTTTAACCCACGGGAACGTGGGCGAAGCCGCTGGCAGAAGCTAGAATATTACAAACCACAAATATATAATTTAAAACAAAAAAATAAATGATTCTTTAAGTCTTTGACTGCCAATAGAAAACTGTTGAAGACAAATCCTCCGCTATCGTCGGTCACCTGTGACCACTACGGCGTTCAATGTGTTAATAATACCGTATCGTATCATCCCCATTTCACTAATGACGTGTCGTACAACATTGAAATAAGACTCCAAAAGATAAACTCGACACAAATTAGGTCAGACACTTTCTGCGAGCCGCCTGTTGATTTCCTCTCTTTATGGGACGTTACAGACTTGTCATGTGTTGGTATTATCGCGTTATGTACGAGGCGGGGATAGGCAGAGATATAGGACACTTGATGTAGAAAATAAATTAATATCTTCTTAGTAAAATTGGACTGAGTATAGTGACATCTTCTGGCGCCTTTGGGTATTAAAACTCAAAGATTAATAATTTACTTAAAATTTTCAGAATTTTCTATATTAACGTAGGTTCTAGCATTTTGTTCAGTGGTCTGCCATATACTGAGCAGACTGAGCAATTCCAGACTCCGTGCTACTATTGAGAAATTTTCGAAAAACCGAAAAATGGCCAGTAATACTTTGCCCGACCCGGGAATCGAACCCGAGACCTCTTGTTCGGCAGTCACACTTGCGACCACTCGACCAACGAGGCAGTCAAAAAAGTACCTTTTTAGCCACTAACCTAAAAGCTATGGGTAGTCCCACTAATCATTACAACAGCAATAATAAAGTCTGTAATAACACGAGCTACAAAGAACCCAGCTTTAACTGTTCACAGAACGAGACAAATGCATTCATACATCACTTTGACCTACTCAGGACGCGAACGAACAAGACAATCAATAAAAATCAAAAAACAATTTGTCCAGTACATAACAACCAAAAAACTCACTTCCATTATGAACATCATAAAATAAAAATAACCAGGAATAACCATGAAACAACATTACCACTGAATTTGGTACCGGCAAGTATTCTGCTTACCCCAAAATGGTATAAAGTACAACTTAAATAAGCACTCGTTTCCCGGTCTGACCGACAAACGAAGAGAATGCAACAAAAACTTGGAACTACCAAAATAAAGAGACGTTTTACAAATTGTTTGTAGGGCTACCAAATGTGAGGAAAGATTCAGGGCTGGGCTTTATAAAGAGTTTCTGAATAAAGCTAAACATTGGACAATGCATTCGATATTTTAGTAGATAGGTTTTGGTTTTAATCTTTGCATGGTACAAATAACATCACTGTATATACAATTAATGATAAAAATGCTGTAAGCGCGCTGTCAGCGTGCGGACCGTGCGCTTGCAGCGTTTTTTGTATTGATGTTATGAAATGTATCATACGACATAAGATTTAATGTTCAAATTTAAATGACACGTTTATTGCTGGGTTAAAGCGGTGCCGTTAAAGTGTGATATGTCTTTTAATTACAAGCAAATAGCCACTAGATTTTCCAATGTTTCATTCAGAATCCAAAATTACATTTGGCAAACAGCCCACAGAATACATGCACTCACAATATTTTTCTCTTCATTTCTGAAGTACCGAGAATCAAGAAAACCTCTTTCATAAGGACCTCTAATCCTACTCACCCTTTAATCAAGTCACCTATCAAGGTTAATAACCTTGTCGGTACAGGCGACAAAGCGATATTACCAATAATTGAGCTGGAACTGTGAACACACCCACCGCAAGTCGAGCGTGAAGCCAATAAAGATATTAATGTATCCAGTCTGATGGCTGATGATGCGAGACTGTTCTTACCTGAAACAAGAAAATAAACTATTAGGAGATGATATAGAGTAGACAGTAGACGTAATAGGGATGTTGACGTGGTATGAAAATTAGAAATCTATTTAGTCCGTCAGTTGAAAGTAGCGAAAAAATTTTAGACATAGTACAAAGGAGTAGGAGCAAAAACGTAATTTCTATGTATAAAATTTACCTAGAAGTGACGTCACGCGACATAAAAAAAGGTGGGTGAAGTCATTGGATGATTTACGCCCTCAAAAAAAGCAGTGGACCGTAAATTTAGTGAACGATGTCAACGGTTGTCACAAGTTTTCTATAGATTCACATCATTTTGTAGGCACAAGACATAAATAATAACTTGAACAACTAAATTTTAACTTAATAACTACAAACTTTCAATACCAACAATAAACTTAGTTAGGTTATAAACTAACTTCCCACTCATTACGATAGGAATCGATTGAAAGGCTCTGAATGGTTACTGTGGGTGCTAGAGATGTGTGCACTGCCGCTACTTGTGCATGCGTAGGTATTTGTTGCGCAATTTTATAACTTAATCTTAGTTTTGATGTATTTGATTAAATGTTTTACATTGAAAGTTATGAACCACTGCCCTGGTTTAATCCATTCTAGGTATGAACCTAGAATTTCTTAGTCAAAACCACAATTAACCAATTTTTCATGTATAAAAATCCTTTTCAAAAACAACCACCACGCATTGTCCAAAAAATAATTTCCCCAAACTGATGGTCCCCCTAGCCCTATAGTAACGGAACATTTTTTGTCCAAGCACATGTCGTTTCGGACCACTGGGCAGCTTGACCTCTTTATGGGGTCAAGTTTGAAATTGGACCCCAAATTCGAAATTACTGACTCTTTGTAAATCAATTAAGTTTTATAGACTGAACTAATGGATTATTTTACTATTGTCTTGTCATAGAAAGATATTGATTAAGATATACAATTCATTTATTGTTTTAATAGTGATGTTATAATACTATCACACCCTTTTTTTGTTTAAGGGATATATTGACAATGTTTATTATTCGTTTCGATATCTTGCTAACATGAGAAGCTGGTGCCAAAGCCTGTCTTGCGATCTTCAATGACGAATTTGACAATAATTGTCAACTGGGTACTTTTTTAAGGGGGAAAATCATCCAATGACTTCTCCTGCTTAAAGCGAGGCAAGAGGGAGTGTGTCAGACTCTTACTGACTACAACCCACCCCGTTCCTTCTCCTGCTTTGCGCCAGAGCTATGGTAACTTGTTACGTTGTCCGCAGCTTTGAATCGGGCATCAGCCCTACTGGGCCCCATCTGTAGTGGTCTGGCTCTTTGAGGCGCGCTACTAAGTACTAATGTGTACTTTTAAAAAAATATATATAATTTGCTTTTTCGAATTTCAAAGAATTGCCATTAAAACACATGTGTGAATTTTTAAACGTAGTCCTACCAACCTCTTTTACAAACATCAGCTTGATATTACACAAACAATTGCAATACACGACGGCTTATAAAATGCACATACAACAGATGTCTGTCTGTCGGTATGTGTGTCAAGAACGGACTGATTCAATAAATCATGTACATAAATCCATATACAAATCCACTTAGCACATGATTTTCTATGAAAATAGTGTATTTCAGGATGTATGTACCTATACTTAAAAATATAGATTTGAAAGTGTTTGTTGGTTTGTGTGTCTGTGTATGATACGATACGTGTCTACTGCTACTTTGAGGTCCCGGAGCTGCGGACTGCCTAGCGGGTTACCGGGTTCCAGCTCGAAAAGCAGGAGTGGAAACGGGGTGATTTTTAGTCATATATCATTGGATGATCATCCACCCTAAAAAGACTACTTTGAGATGTAAGTGTAACAAAGTATATATTATTATGGAGAAGAACGAGCAAGAAACGCCAAGGTTACTCTTTTTATTATAATCAGTTTAAGAACAGAATTCTGGGCTGGATTCACTTAGGTTTCATCATCATCATCAACCTGTTCTCATCCACTGCTGGACATAGGCCTCTCCAATTTAATAGCACGCCACTGAGCTCAATCTTCAGCTCTACGCATCCAACCACTACACTACGAAGCAAAAGCTAGTCTTGTTCATGAATCTATACTCAAATCCACACGATTTTCTATGAAAACATATAATTCAGTTTATGTTGTATGTATGTTACTATAATTCTGGTTTTGTTTATTTAAACATTCTGTATCGAATGTAGGAATATAGTCTAGGAATGCAATTGGCATATTATGTGAATGTTTCAATGTAATTCGAGTTTATTTAGTTTGGCTGTAATCAGTTTCTGGTGAAGTAATATCCGCCCACTAGGATATCGTAAAATCTAAAAAACAGACAAATACCTAATGCAAATGATAGTCGAATTGAGTACTATGTAGTAGTGAACTATGTATCGATAGTAGGGAAGCCATCCATAGAACACATCTTTCCATATAAAAAACATAGGCAAGCTGAGTCCATTTCCACCAGTGCTAAGCTTTATGTACCAATGAATATGGTGGAAGCCAAATGCATCCACAGCAACGTAACATAGCACATCTCTGGTGGAAAAGCACCCTGATAGGTCTTTGTTGTTTGATTCATAGTCAAAGCAGATTTTTTTCCATGGGGGAACATCATCCATTGACTTTTCTCGCCTTGGGTGAGGCGAGAGGGAGTGTCAGACTCTTACTGACTAAAAACCACCCCGTTCCTTCTCCTGCTTTTCGAGCCAGAGCCCCGGTAAACCCGCTAGGTAGTAGCAGTTTAAAAAGCCTCTTCTATTACATGACACTTTTAAAACAACTGCCAGGAAGATTTATTTAAATCCCATCGACGTTTTAATTCACAAAAGTGGGACAATTAAAACCTTTTTGCTTTCGAACTTTTACTGTTTTTTCACTCCCCCTATTTTGACCGGTGACCGACATTAACTCACCCCTATTACATGGAATTAATAACTATTGAACAATGGGTGTGTTATACACTCACCCGACCCTTTGATAGTGGACACGTTGTTTATTGAGAAGGCTAGGTTCGAATTCCCGGCAGGGATTAATATAGGTAACTTTAGTTTCAATCAACACCTTTACAGCTTGTTCCCATTCAACTCTTTAAATCGAAACAGTTACTTTTCAATCCAAATAATACTAAAGTAAATAGAATTCCAAATAGCAGGTCAATCTAAAATAAGTATCAAAATAACAAGTAACACTTTAATTAGTTCAACTAAATAGAATAACATTAACTGAATCCAGATTTAATGAATAAACTAGATATTAGGACTAAACCATTAATTATTTTGCCCTAATAACACAAATCCTATAAGACACAGACATAAACAGCCACAAAATTTCACCTGTAATGGTAAATCTTAAACAAATTAAACCAATTACAAAAATAAATATAACTTAACATGTTTATTTATTCACTTTATACTCGTAGATACCAAACTCTCATTAGTTTAATAAACAAGCAATAAAATTAACCTATCCTATACTAGTTAACGGATTCATTCCCGTGCTGTTACCCCCATTTAAATATAGGGCTAGGTAACTAGGTCTTTGGGAGTTATGGGGGCAGGTGTCTATGGAGTGTCGATAGGCGATAGTGTCAGTAACCACATTAGTTCTATAGGCTCTTTCTAACTGGGTGATCTGGAAATTATTAGGTTTTGTTTAGCAATATATGTCATGGTGGTCTGGAGGTTTAAGACCTCATTTACCACCTTGTTTCTTACCACGGGTGTCATAAGAGTCCAAAAGATACTACATTGACAGAGACCGATTTGCTCTCTAAAAATCTCGTGGTGGCCTGAAGGTTTAAGACGCCTGCTTCTCATGCATGAGGGTCTGAAACCTACCAACGGCAAGTACTAATGTAACTTTTTCCGAGTTATATGTAGTTTCTAAGATTATTTAGACACCACTGACAAACGGTAAAGGAAAACATCGTGAGGAAACCTGGGCTTATAGTTTCTAATTATAAGTTTGATATCGCCATCCCGCATTGGATAGTATATAGGTGGATGCGTTTGGCTTCCACCAATCATATTCATTGGTACACAAAGGTTAGCACTAGTGGAAACGGACTCAGCTAAGCTACGTTTTGTATATAGAAAGTTGCGTGCTATGGATATGTACTATAAGTGACTACAATCTATACATCGCATACTCGAGCTGCGCATCTTGCTCGCACAGCTACAAAGCTTAGTATCAGTGGAAACGGTCACATAATTTCACAGCTTACCAATTACATCTTCGTAGCATAGCATACATAGCACATCTGGTGGAAAAGCACAACTGAATGACTATTGTTTTTGTTCAAAACTAGTTATTGGCGGTCTTGAACAAAATATTTAGATGTATAGACGAAATCGTTTGTGTTTAAAATTGTGTACATACAATTATGTGTTGTTTGTGTTTGGCAAGCAACCAATAGTAACATTATTTTAGATTGCAGTTTCGCGTTGAAATCTCACATTAACTGAGGTTTATGTGGAATCTTTTACGTATGTGGGTGTTTCTTATTGGTTTTTTTTAAGTTCGATCATAATTGTGTTAAATAAAGATTGTTATGTGGTAAGCAAATATGTTAAAAGTAAGTATTAATAGAGGTTACAAAGTCAATAGGTAAGTAAATTATAACCTCAATGAGGCCCCTTAATATAATTTAAATTAATCCTGTTTTATGTTAAAAGAGAAATCAGGATTTATTAAATTTATTAAAACTTAGACCGTTTTGAAAAAAATACAGGACTATAAAATCCTGTTAATTGGGCATCTCTCTCTCTTTCTCTTTCTCTTTCTCTTTCTCTTTCTATTTTCTCTTTCTCTTTCTCTTTCTCTTTCTCTTTCTCTTTCTCTTTCTCTTTCTCTTTCTCTTTCTCTTTCTCTTTCTCTTTCTTTTTATCTTTCTCTTTCTCTTTCTTTCTTTCTCTTTCTCTTTCTCTTTCTCTTTCTCTTTCTCTTTCTCTTTCTCTTTCTCTTTCTCTTTCTCTTTCTCTTTCTCTTTCTCTTTCTTTCTCTCTCTCTCTCTCTCTGTCTCTCTATGTCTCTCATCCTCATTGTTTTTAAATAACCTCATAGAAACATATTAGGACAAAAATGTGAACGACCCAAAAAAATTAAACCGTAATTCCTTACCCAGACATTTGCAAACACTCAAACAACTAATCAACGAATCCACATAAACAAAATAATATACTCTTTGAAACTAAACCAAAAAACCAATCACACTCATTCCAGAATCAGGTTACAATAAAAAACCCAACCACAAATTATTTACATGTCTAAATCTGTAAAAGAACTCACGAACTCACGAACTCAAGAACTCACTAACCTACATCCAAACATCCAGACAGACATACAATAATAATGATCCAACACAAATATTTATACTCTACGTGTGCGAATAGAGAAAAAAAATTGATGAAAAACAATTTACATTTGCTCCAAAAAAAGATAGGACGTTGAACTCCTGACCGAGATTTCTTTTATATAGGGTTTTACCCGTGAGTAATGTAGATACAGAATAGATAGGAAGCTATATAAAATCTGATTGTACATAGATACGAGTAATAAACTTATACATAGGTATATTTTTTTAAAGAAGAATCTGCCTTCGATTTTCTTAGTTATTGTTTATACCCCTTTTTTTGAAGGAGGAACATCATCCAATGACTTCTCCCGCCTTGGGCGAGGTGAGAGGGAGTGTCAAACTCTTACTGACTAAAAACCACCCCGTTCCTACTCCTGCTTTTCGAGCCGGAGCCCCGGTAAACCCGCTAGGCAGTCCGCAGCTCCGGATCAGGCATTTGCCCTACTGGGCCCCATCTATGGTGGTCTGATGGGTCTTTGAGGCAAAACCTTTTCCTGAGTCTAAAAAATACTATGCTGTAATCGCATCTCTTGCAATTCTCTTGCCATCCCTCATCTATTGCCGCATCAAAATCGGTTCAGTCAAACGCAAACAACATAAAAATTAAGTATATTCATCAAGTTATTGAATGAAAGTACGATTATTTTGGGACATTTTATTGCATCGAAATGTAAAAATAATTTATTTTGGACTTAGGAAACTACTCTATTGGTATTATCAAAATTATTGCCCAAATTTCTTCTGGGAAATTGACACATTCATACATAGAAAAGTCTTATAGTTGAAACCAGCTTTCATTTTCAGATCTCAGTACAAACCCAGGCCATTCATCAATGGCTCTAGAGGCTAACCATGGATAAAAGAAAGAGACTGGATTGGCCTTGTGGGCGGGCCACGCGCGCCGAGGGTGCGAACGAACGTGCATACCGCTGTCATAACGCTCGAATGTTCATACTTACCGGCTAGCAATCGCTGTCATGTTTTGACAGCGTACGTATCTCCGCAAAAATATTATATTATGCCGTCTTGCGCTATTATAACGTGTCGGAAAAGAAGCCAGGTGTGTAGCATAGCACGAGAAGGAATTTCTTTTCAGCGGTAAGTCCAAAAACATAAAAATACGTGTGATATTTGTAATTATAACATTAGTATTATGAAATTTATAGACATAAACGATATAATCGCAAGCAGACTAATAGTAATACATTGCTTGCGATAGATGAGTACAATCTTGCACTACGTGAGCAATCGCGCAATGTATGACGTCCATTGCGAGAGTCCCGAGTACCGAAACAAAAGCTCATTTCCACAAAATCTATGACATCGATAGTGTTGGGTAAATTTGTAATCAATGTCGATTGTTACTATGATACAGTCTATTATAATCAATAGCACACTTTATAATTTAAATAATAAGTATTATTTATTACGACTAATTAGTAATATAGATTTTGAGTGAGTTTTATGTTTTTTTTTTTATAGAATGTGACATATGATTTATTTTAATATTATGTTTTAGGTTTCCAACAGATCTAGGTGTAAGAAAATTGTGGATTGACACAACTGGTAGAATTAATTTTTTTTTTTTCAAGTTCCACCACACAGATTAGAAACTGCGTATATTTTTATCTCCACCATATTTATACAGACATTGGTCTTAAAAACTAAGCTTATATAATAATTAATAGTATAATAAATTATGTAGCAAGTTACACGACCAGGTTTAAAACAATTGAAATGACAAGTGGTGGGATTCAGGAACCCAAACTAGGAAAACCTGTACTATGGGCTCCTGGATTCCTACTAAATGTAGCATATTTCGTTCGCAACATTTCGATGTTGATAATTACATAATAACAAAGTCAGGGAAAAGAAACTTAAAATTAGGCGTTTATCCGCACAATATCGCAATGTGTAATTCAGTAAGTAAACTGATTTTATTTTAGAAAATTTTAAATTAGTCTCTTTAAACCAGTTTTTTTGTCTAAAAATGGCGATATTTAAAATATCATCTTTCGTAAATTTAAAAAATGAAATAATATAACCATGTTATTTCAATGTATTCTGTACTTTATACAGATTATTGTAAATGTGAGAGCCCTGTAATTAGCTAAATTAGACTAGTAGAATGCATTTGTGTCAGCTTAGAGTTGTCATGCTCACTCAAAGGTCTCACTGGCGGTACCACGGGCATTGGATCGTTCGATTCCCTGCAACATGGTTGAGTTGGACGGTGCTGGTGTACGTGCCATGTTGGTGAACGAGCGCTGTCAACTGGGACTGGTCAGCTCCAGACTGTATTAATTTTGTTGTTCTTAAGGTTTTTTTTCTATCGCTTTGACTGAATATTAGTTTTACATTGTTCTCACATAGTTCAAGCAATCGATGCAAAGAAAAGCAATGTTATCAAGAATTGTATTGTGAATCTAATTGAAAAAGATCGAACGAACAGATCTTCGATCTTCTCCATAGGAATCTACACTTTGGAACGAGCAAATAGCTTCACTAGAGGGCTGACCGACAGACAGACGTTATTAATATTATTATATTTGCTTTGACGTTAAAAAGTGCCTATGATTTATTTATTTTTTACTGTTTTTAACTTATTGAGTAATAAAATTGGTTTTAAAATTCAGTTATGTATTTTTTATTTATTTTACTTTTATTACTTGGTTTCTATTTCGCATGAATACAATTTCACAATATTCAACAATACTTGTAAAACAAAAACAAGATTACTTAAATTTTATCGATATCAACAATCGACCTTTGTCTCGCCCTAGCATACATGAGTTTTTATGCGTGTTAGAGTGTACGTCAAATGCAGTCATTGCGTTTGTGTGACAACCAATAGCAAATTCGAGATTTAAATGTGTGTTATTTATTTGTGGGGGTAATCCGCTCAGACATTGGTCTCTTGCTTGTAGTGAAATTAAAGGGTGGGAGAAACGGCGACACGCGTTCTGATACAAATCAGGAACTATTTCATTTCTACTCTCTTTATATGTTCTGTGAGGCTAACATTAAGATGAATCACAACCAGGAAAAAATCACTTAATCAGTATTCAAATAAAAAGTTAAAATTCTCAGTAAAGTTAACCGCAATGCAAGATAAACGTAATTGTTTACCTTATTGCGGTTTCTTTACAGTTCTTTTTGCAATGTGATTCATTCATCTACATGTTCATTCATTATATTCATCCATTTTACTGAACAGTTAATGTATTTATATTTACTATCATCCCTACAGTGTGGACTTCCCTTGGGTGCGAACGAAACGTTTTTGTGGATACTGGTGGACACAGGCATAGAGAAAATCCTCTATGCCTGTGTCTACCGGTCGCACAGCGGAGATTTGGAGACGACCAGATTAGCGCAGCACCTTGTGGAGACGGCGGATGCGGCTCGGCAGAGGTACCCTTCGGCCCAGTTGGTGTTACTGGGGGACTTTAACGCCCATCACCAGGAGTGGCTGTTCCCATACCAGTGCACTGACCATGCTGGGAGGGAAATGCGTAAGCTTGCGCTAACGCTTGGCCTGACCCAGCTGGTCCAGGAGGCCACAAGGGTGCCCGATGTCGACTCGCACACTGCCAACTGCCTAGACCTTCTGCTGACAACTGATCCAGACAGCTACTCGGTGTCAGTATCTTCACCCTTGGGTAGCTCTGACCACTGTCTGGTGAAATCCGTATCCACGTACTCCCCACCGGATCCTTGTCCCAGAGGATCTCGGCGGATGTGGCGGTACAAGTCAGCAGATTGGGATGGGATGCGATCCTTTTTTGCATCCTATCCTTGGCGGCCTGTCTGCTTCTCTACTGAAGACCCGTCAGCTTGTGCGGATGCCATAACAGGGGTGTTGCGTCAGGGCATGGAATACTACATTCCATTCTCGGACGCGACATCTTTCGGTGGGACTCGTCCATGGTTCGATGCCGACTGCAGACGTGCTGAAGCGCGAAAGCATGCGGCATACTTGGCATGGGCGGATGCCAGGCGTCGTAGGGCTGACGACACTCTTCAGAGGAAGAGAGCCTATAACCGGGCTGCCAAGTCATGCAAAAAGGCATTACGGATGGCCCGGTTCAACCACATTGGCCGAATAGGGAACAAACTGGCTTCTTACCCAGCGGGTAGTAAAGCATTCTGGTCCCTGGCCAAGGCGGTTGAATCGAACTTCTGCCGTCCTTCACTCCCACCTCTCCTGGGGCCTAACGGGACGCTGGCACACACCGCGGTAGAGAAGGCAAACCTGTTTGCTTCTCTATTTGCGGAATCTTCACGTCTTGATACTGGTGGCGCTATACCTCCTTCTCTAAATAACGTATGCGAGACGAAAATGTCGAAAATTCGCATCCGACAGAAGGAGGTGTATAAGACGTTGCGTAATCTCGACGTGAACAAGGCCAGTGGCCCCGACGGAATCCCGGCCGTGGTTTTAAAAACCTGTGCGCCTGAGTTGTCTCCAATCCTGACACGCCTGTTTCGACTTTCCTTGGAGACTGGTCAAGTGCCGGTTGCATGGAAGCTGGCCAACGTGCAGCCTGTGCCCAAAAAAGGTAGTCGTGCCGACCCTAACAATTACCGACCAATCTCAGTCACGTCCATACTCTGTAAGAGTATGGAACGTGTACTTAACAACAGGCTCCTGGCATACCTTGAAGGTAACGACCTCCTCAGCGATCAGCAGTATGGGTTTCGCCACAACCGATCCACTGGGGACCTTCTTGCGTATGCCACCCACATTTGGAGCGAGGCCATAGAGAAGCACGGGGAGGCAATAGCGGTCTCACTCGATATATCGAAGGCCTTTGACAGGGTTTGGCACGACAGCCTTATCGGCAAGCTTCCTGCATATGGACTTCCCGCTGATCTGTGCAGATGGATTGCAGACTTCCTGAGGGATCGGTCAATTCGAGTAGTCATCGATGGCTGCTCGTCTGACCAATTTGGTATCAACGCCGGAGTCCCTCAGGGGTCAGTACTTTCAGCAACGCTCTTTTTGCTGCACATCAACGACCTGCTTAAGCCCGGTATCTTTGGGTATGCAGATGACAGCACAGTTGTTGAAAGGTATGTGTCCGATGCGCGGACTAGCGGAACACAGATCCAGTCTCTAAGAGAATCCATGGTCGAACGGTTGAACTCGTCCTTGAAGGCGGTCTCCGATTGGGGTGACGCCAACTTGGTCAAGTTCAACGCTACCAAAACCCAGGCGTGTCTATTCTCTGCCAAACGGAGTCAATTTCCGCTGGCTCCTACTTTCCGAAATGTATCCGTTCCAATATCGGATCATCTAGAGCTTCTGGGCGTAACTCTATCGCCAACGCTAAACTTCGGCTCTTATATAGAGTCGAAGGCGCATCTGGCTGGTAGGAAGTTGGGTATCCTCTCGAAGGTGAGACGGTACTTCACACCGAAACAACTGCTGAGCCTGTACCAAGCGCAGGTTCGGTCATGTATGGAGTACTGTTCTCACCTTTGGGACGGCTCGGCTAAATGCCAGCTAGATGCGCTCGAACACATTGAAAGGCGTGCCAAGAAGCTCATCAACGATGATGCGCTTGTGGAGGCCCGGCTTCAAAGCCTTGAACACAGGCGCAAGGTCGCAAGCCTTTCCGTTTTTTACCGGATACATTTCGGAGAGTGTGCGGGGGAATTGCACAACTTGATTCCCCCTAGTCCTTTTCATCATCGAACCACAAGACAATCGGCGAGGCGTCACCGCTTCATGGTAGATATCCCACCCACTCGCACGAAGCGTTTCGCTTCAAGCTTCCTTGTGCGAACTGCTAGGGAGTGGAACTCCTTGCCGGAGTCTGTGTTCCCTGATGGGTATAACCTGGGTGTCTTCAAGGCCCGAGTGAATAGGTTGCTTATGGGCAGACGTGCTCCACCGTAGGCCGCATCATCACTTACCATCAGGTGAGATAGCGGTCAAACGTCGACCCATTAAATGTAAAAAAAAAAAAAAAAAAAAAAACGGTTCGAATCCACGTTCCTAATCCATGCAGCCAGGGATTGGAACAATCTACTGGCTTATATCTTTCCTGTGAAATACAACCCGGGTCTTGTCAAGGTCAACGTAAATAGGTACTATCTAAGTATGTGTGCTCCATCTTCGGCCACATCTTCGCTTCGCCGTCCTGGCAGAAAGCGGGTTGGTGGCCAAAGGCAGCTTTATCAACGCCAAAAAAAGAGAAATGAAATCGTTATGCTTTTTGCCTTGCTCAGCAGTCACGCTGGCGACCGCTCTTCAACGATCAGCGAAGCAGTCATCGTGAAATCTATTAACCGACCAAAACAGGAAAAAAAGAAACAATTAAACCAATTTTTCAATTTATTTCCCATAAAAAAATGACATAATCTATCACGGCCACAAATGGAGTTTTAACAAGCCCAAACATTTAAATATGAACGAAAAAAAGTGGGGGATTTTACTGCATTTTTACTATACTCGGTCCACTACCTTTTCCCCGTTGTCCTAAGTTAATAGTCCAGCAAATGTGGTCACATTACTACAGCCATTGTTTAGTAGGGCGACCATATGTTGCAGGTATTTGAATAATCCTCATTTACTATGCAAATTTGGGTTGAATTAGTTTTTTCATAGGGGTTGTTGATTAATCGGATGCCCTTAAAAGGGTGTTGTTTTGAGTTCGTATAAAATAATGGACTCATCATTTATTTGACATCTGTTTTTGTTTAATCATGATTTTTATCTTAGAATAGTTCGGTTATAAATAATATGGCAAGGGTCGATTTTTCTACTGTCGAATACTAAATAGATTTGTCATTGATACTCTTTTGATAAGAATGCTGTCATAAATAGAATATGATATTATATTTCACAACATTTAGAAGTGGGAGGTCGTTACATCAGGTTACCTTATATAAATATAGATAAGAAATAATACATGTCTAATGTTTCAAAATAGTCTACCAGACGGACATAAAAAATAAGATACTAAGAAATCATTGTGTAAATAAAACAGCAATCAGAATTAATGAAAAATATATCTCTTTAAAACACCTCAATTTCTATGTATGTATGTTATTTTTTGAGGGAGAGCAAAATCATCCAATGACTTCTCCCACCTTGGGCGAGGCGAGAGGGAGTATCAGACTCTTACTGACTAAAAACCATTCCGTTCCTACTCCTGCTTTTGGAGTTGGAGCCCCGGTAACCCGCTAGGCAGTCAGTGTATGTATGTTGTATAAGTAACACAACTACAGACAGACGACGATCAAATACATATAAATCTGTTCCCACAACTACTCACATCAGTTACCTAATTTAACTAAATTCACTATTGCTATGCTGCTACACGCCAATGCACTTTGATCACACACCGATACCCAGACAGTTATATCGATAAGGAAAAACGATTTGTTGGTCAGAGAAACCGTTTAATGAATAAATATGAAATGGTTTTATCCTGTCGGTCTGGGTTTTAGTCTAGGTATAAACCTAGTATATAATAATTTAAGCAATAAGTGTGTGGCGACACATGACAAGTGACAGATGACAGAAGTCGCACATAGATCGACGAGTAAATCAATGGATGACGTCATAGATCCTACATCACAGATGAAGTTTGCATGCGAATAAACATGGATAGAAAATCCCAACGAATTACAGTTGGGCAGAAAGCCCGCCAGGCATGATCATCTTGCTTGGTCGGAGGATCCTCCCTTCAATTTTGCCAATCTTCCCAATCTCTAACAACCCTTAAATTCCTAACCCCCAAAATGCCGGCAACGCTTATAATGCCTCTGGTGTTTCAAGTGTTCATGGGCCGTGGCGATTGCTTGCCATCAGTCAATTCAACTCATTTACCATGAAAAAAGTAAGCTTTAGCATGTTTTTCTTGTCATCTATCTTACATTGCAAAGTTATCTGATTTTGTGAAGAAAAAATGGATACAAATCAGAATAAAGACATTTTCAACGAAATCACAGTCACCCTACCACACAGTCATAGTAAAATTTTTCCGTAACTCAACAATTGTCACAACATGCAGTGCTTAATGTTCTATACAAACGCTATCTCCCTGCGTTTCCTGTGTTTTTGTAATAAAAAGTTATTTAGAATAACACAAATTGCCTGCAGATGAAGTGATTGTGGCATTAGGGTTAATTCTAAAATAAATACCGTGCAACTTTGTATTGTGGTTTCTATAGTATCATTTACTTGTGCAATGAATGAAAATCAATTTGTTCTGGAGTTTGTTATCATGGTAGAATACCCTCAATGGATTTACAGGAACCGTAAATTTTTAGGACTTTTTTTGTGGGGGTCAAAATCATCCAATAACTACTGCCGCCTTGAGCGAGACGACCAACGAGGCAGTCGAATCAAATTAATACTTTTCAATGAAATGAAAACACTATAAAATACTGAAAACGAACAGTTTTTAATGAAAATTCTACTAAAAATTAGTCCCAACATTTTGGAGTTTATCACGCTCATAAACATATCAAAGTTAGGTACCTATGTATATTAAATCACATACCTACATACATGTAGTATATCAATAATTACCTAAAAATACATTTTCAATAAACCTCATTAACAAAAACATGTACTGTAATAAATTAGTTTGGCTAAACATATATTTTTAAAGGTCACTACAGTTTATCAATGCTTATCAATCCATATACATAACACATTGTATTATATACCTATTGTTCAATCAAATTGTTCTTATTACATATTTAGTTTATTACATATATATCGATGATGTAATTGTATGTGTGTGGCCATTTATATACCTAAGTATATAGTGCACGGGAACAAAAGGGTTGTGGTACAAGGTACGGGATTTTAAGATTTTGTGTGCACATATCCCCTTTTTGAAAATGATATCACTGTTATATATGTAACGATTGAATTAAACAACTGATTTTAAACCACAGAAATTCGCTATCAAAAAATATCTGGATCGACCTAGATGTTTGAATAAAACTCAAACTAAGGTTGGCACTTTGGAGCTGCGGACTAGCTAGTGGGTTTACGGGACCTCTGATTCGAAGGGCAGGAGTAGTAACGGGGTGGTTTTTAGTCAGAAAGAGACACTCCCTCACACCTCGCCCAAGGCGGGACAAGTAATTGGATGATTTCCCCCTTAAAAAAACACATACACAAAACACCCAGACTCGAAACAATTTATGGATCACACAAAGAGTTGCACTGTGTGGAAATTATACCCGCTACGCCTTGCACGGCAGTCAGTTGCCCAGCCACCGCGTCTACCATGGAGTCAGATTAAATGATAATGAAGAGTACTAATATAATATTACGTTTAGTCCACTTTCGGACCCTCGGGCCCTAAAAAAACATTTTTGCTCATTGGTGTCAACTCGTCCCCTAAACATAGTCCACACTCGGCCCCCGGGGAACGAAAGATGATTTTCATAGAAAAGACATAGAAACGTCGTCCACTCTCGTCCACTAGTCAGAAAAATAAATTTTGGTACAGTCGACTAAAAAAGTTTAAAAGACACTAGGGGTGTTTTTTTTTTTAATTTAATAACTAGCTTTTGCCTTAAAATGTAAAAAAAACAGGTTATATGTACTCTAACTTGTACAATATGGGTCAACCCAAAACCGCTACTCGCTCACAACTCAGACCCGCACCGGAAACGGTCACCCTAGCCCCCGATCCACAAACCGCTATGTAGCTACTAATTACATTAATTTACTTCTTTGTATGTAATTATGAACACACGTACGTACATACACTTGGCCACTGTTCACACCTTTCGGTTGAATCGGCGCGCATAATTATATGGTGTTATGTTTGAGAGGCGAAACTAAATACCTACACTTAATTTTGGGTCATTTGACACTGTATACAAAGGTTATTTTGCTATTTAATTAGATTTGTGGGTTGATTAATAATAGTATTGTAATTAGTCATGTGATAACGGCAGATTAAATTGCATTTATGACCACTCCTGCTCTTTCCACGGGTGGTGTAAGAGCTGATTAAGAGGCTACACATTTGACAGAGACCGGGCAGCAGCGCCCTATGATAAACTAAGATTTTGAATCTCGGTCGGAGTGATACTACCGGCCTCGCAGAAAACTGACGTGAAACAACGCTTACGTTGTGTTTCATTGTGTGAGTGAGGTTACCAAAGGCCCAATTCCCAAAAATCCTAGCATCCAAAAGGCCGACAACGCACTTGTAACGCCTCTGGTCTTTCAGGTGTCCATGGGCGGCGGCGATTTCTTACCACCAGGTGATCCGTCAGCTCGTTTACCAACTTATACTATAAAAAAGGCAAAGTTTGTTTGATTTGCAGGGCAGCAAATAAAAACCATTTTTCAAGTTTAAGATTAACGATGATAGATCGACCACCATTTTTATTTTTACATCCATAACCCAAATTCCTTTTAAGATTAACAGACCAACATTTAGAATGGGCTTCCGTATGCATTAATATAACCAATAACTAGTCTGTCCGTCTGTTTATAAATAACTCGGGAACATTGCACAAGGCTGGAACACTGCCAATGACAACTTAAAATATATGCATGTGTGTATGTTTCTTTTGTTTTGTTTGAAAGTAAGTGTTTCGACTAAAGTGGTGAGATGGGACTGGGTGGCTGATAGTGGTTGGGTGAGAAGAGCTGAAGATCGAGCTCAGTGGTCTATGTTCAATTTGTGGATGGACAGCTGACCAATGACTTAATGATGATGTTGTTTTTGAAAAATATTTTAGTAATTTTATCTTCCAGTGGTGTTGTGGAAGTTAAGGTTTTCATAGTACGCCTAATTCATGTTTAGTTATGTTAGTATAATTCGATTTTTTAAGGATAAAATCATACAATTCTCTCGCCTTGGGCGAGACGAGAGTGAGTGTCAGACTCTTACTGACAAAAAAACAAACCGTTCCTACTCCTGCTTTTCGAGCCGGAGCCTCGGTATATCCGATAGGTAGTCCGCAGCTCCAGATCAGGCATCAGCCCTACTGGGCCCCATTTGTAGTGGTCTGATGGCTCTTTGAGGCGCACGCAGAACACGACATAATTAGACCTTAGAAGAAGCTATTGCTAAACATCGAACACATATCAAGGCTTTCGACTTACAGAAATGTCATAAATACTTTGCCTGACTCAGTATACAAACTTGAGACTTTGCATTACAAGTCGTAATTGCAACGACGAAGTTGTAATTTCCAACTGCCAAATTAAAACCAATTTCTTTAACGACACTTGGAATTCAGCTTACCCCCAAACGGGAAGTAAGGGTGAAGATAAAATAATTCACAATCATCAAATCACCAAACCATCTTTAGAGGGAGACAAAACATATAATTTGTATGAGATAGAGAGAGACAAAAGACGGTCGGCTATGCTTTTGATGAAAGATATTATCTAATTCAAGGGAAGTGACTGGCCCATAATTTTTATGAGTTTTTTTTTTACATAGCAAAGAGTTTTTGGTAAGAGGTCGTAACATTAGTATTTTCTATGGATTGTTCAATTGACTTCCTCTTTGATCAAGTAATCAGCATTGAGCAAGAGGTATAAAGTTCGATTCTCGACTCTGGCAATTTTTTGAGTACACCAATTCACCACGTAGATATGCACATTTTGCAATGAAGAATAAATAAGAGTTTCTCTCAAATAACTTGAAAGTTCAACTTTTGATCTAATCTGGGAATCGAACCTAGAATTTACTTCACAATCACAAAACCAAAGACTTTACAAAGCAATCATAATCAATAATAATCTCATTACTGAAAAAAAAAAACAAAACTGTCATTCGACATAAAAAAAAACAGATTTAAAATTCGAATTTAATAAAAGTACGGCGGCAAGAAAGTCCATTGACAAACAAAATGTAAGAAAGAAAGTACATGTGTCCGTACCGCACACAATCTTAAGAACAAACTAATAAAGATTTCAGATATAAACGGGGCAGTGGAGAGGGAAAGAGAGAGCGATATAAAACACATACACCAGAAAGGGACAGCAATACTGCAGTTGATTGCACTTTGATTGTGCGTCCCAGTTTTTTTAATTAAAAAAAGAAAGGGTCCAATGAGTTTTTAATGTTGCATTTCTTGTTTTCCGTGTCCAATTTTTTAATAACTGTGTGTGTCTAAGAATAATTGCTCTGTTGATTACAAGATGGGACAATTGGCGGGAATGAGAGCGCGGGTTCGATGCTAGAGTCTGAACAAAATGTTATTAAAATTTCTGATTAATTCTCAATAATGGAGCGTGGGGTTTAAAATTGTGACCTGTTTAGTACATGGTAATAATTAAAAAATATCGTTTATACTTGAAATTAGTTTTATAACCATTTCAATGCACAAAAGATGTTCCTAAATTATTAACTAAACGATATTCCTTTAGCCACTCTATCTCTCGAATCAGTTCTCGACTAATTTCAAGCCATGACTGCGTTTCATAATCATAAGCATTCTAGCAGGCTTACTCTTGAATCTCATTCCGATCGATCGACACTGATATTGTGAAACTTAATTGTATTGAGACTGGATTGATATTGCATTGACATTGATATTGATTTAAAGAGTAAGCCCTTTAGTCGAGTAACATTATGACATAATAAAGGCCAATTCTTGACGAATCTCTTAAAGACTATCACACTTTAACACACATAGACAGACAAAAAAGCAGTAAAATCAAGAGAAACAGTAATAAACATCAAACATATGAATATTAAGTAAGATACAACGACACCATTGCATCATGGCCGGCCGATAAATACGAGTATATCTTAGTTTAACAATAACTAACCTATTCTCATAGTTACTTGTAATAAAACGAACGTAAAGGTCAATAGTCTATCATAATAACTATTAAAACGAAGTTATTTGACGATTGTGGTATGTACCTGTATCAATATTTCTATAATTTTGAAGTTATAAGTGTTATACAAAGTTTTTTTTTTTTTTGAGGGGGGCAAATCATCCAATGACTTTTCCCGTCTCTGGCGAGGCGAGAAGGAGTGTCAGACTGTTACTGACTAAAAACCACCCCGTTTCTACTCTTGCTTTTCGAGCCGGAACCCCGGTAACCCGCTAGGTAGTCCGTAGTTCTCGAATAACTTATGTACCTAAATTGAGAAACACATAACATATACGGTAACTTTAGTTCTCTGTCGGTTCACCTTGTTACAGATTTGATTCTTCGGAAAGACTCCGAGCATAGCTCTCTCCATAGCTCGAGTGGCGTGCCATTGGAGAGGCCTATGTCCAGCAGTGGTTGAGAACTGGCTGATGATGATGATGATAACATGTTCTATAATGATTATTTCCAAAAATAACCAAGAATAAATAGTCTGTACGAAAAATGAGAACAATTATGGCCTCTACACGACCATTAGTTCTAATTAAACAGTCATAATTATGTCTAAATTAGCATAGCAGATAGACATGAGATTTCGTAGAGAAGATATATGGCATTCTTGGCTATATATTATCATTCCCTTTTTATTCTGGGACTGTATCTAAGGCGTTATCTAATGTATATATATGTAGGTATGTATATTTTTGTCAGATTGCCAAATTGATTTTGTTGTTTACAAATTAAATTCAGTACGGTACTTAATTTGTCGGAATTGAATGGTTTCTGTTATGTAAGTCATGTTTGTGTTGATGGTATACTAGAATATTTTTGTCGTCATACCTCCTCTGCACTTCAAATGGGTGTGTAATAAATATTATGTTTTTCGGTTTCAGATCGATTTTAGATTGAAACATCTTGGTGTTAATAATGTCATAATGTTGCTTGACTAGACTCAGCGTGCTCAAATTGCCTGCGTGTGACAGCATTGCAACTGCATTGCTGCAAAAAGTCGTCGTGGCTTGCACCTACACCAATTACTATCATCATATCTCATTTGATTTTGTTACACTTTCGGCTTCTCAATTTTCAAATTCAAATGTATTGCTGTTCGTTAGTCTCGCTAAAACTCAAAAACGGCTGAACCGATTTGACTAATTTTGGTCTTATTTGAATAAGTCCAGCGAAGGTATAAAAGGCGAGAAACGAATTATTGAGACGGTACGAAGTTTGCCGGGTCAGCTAATAACAAATAAAAATAAGAAAACGACTTATAAATCCATCTCTATCCATCCTGAACCTACACTAACCCTACCTTTATTGTTCTAAACTTAACACCTACCGTAGCCATCACACATCCCGTCCCATAAACAATGGCCAAACAAACTTCACTTTCCACAGAGTAAACACACAACACTTTCTTTCCTAACCGGTCGGGTAAAATTTTCTTTATATTTTCGAATGTATGTGTGGGTGGATTAGGTAAGAGATTATCACTCTGTTATTGATGTCACACTATTATCGACTGCGTCGTTGTGACTGTCAAACCATTCTCGGATTCGATTCCCGGGTCGGGCAAAGTATTACTGGGCTTATTTCGGTTTTTCAAAAATTTCTCAGTAGTAGCACGTAGTCTGGAATTGTGTCCAGTATATGGCAATAAGCTCACCCCCTATTTCATGGGACTTATAACACAAATGGTGAAAAGTGAGTGTACATCGCAAAGCGGCCACAAAACCCGCTAGGCAGACCGCAGCTCCGGATTCTTTTTTGTGTTGCATAGTCCATTTATCGATCAAGGTTTTGGGTTATACAACATCACGCTATGATTGCTAGGAGCCGACCAAAGAGAGAAACTGTACAGAAGTAGCTAGTGTCTATACAGATAAATGCAGTAAGATAACATTATGCCCAAATCTATACCAAGTAACAAAACACATAATTATGCACCTGCATAAACAACAACAGTTAAAAATTCCGGTTTAATTTAACCGTACAGGTTAATGAATGCACAAACTTCACGCTAGCGACGTAGGAGGCTGCCAGAGATAATCGTTTTGATTAATGATGTACAAGTAACGAAGCATCAAATTAAAAATAACTTCAGAGATATGTATGTGTCAGTCAAAACGTGAATTGATTGAATATATTAAAAGAAAACAAGTGAACACAGTCACCGTTGGTAAAATGTTTGTGAGTTTGACTTATAGACTCAGAGTCATTTAATGATTACTTAAACTATTCCTTAGTAACGATTTTGTATCGAATACAATCCTCAAGGGATGGGTTAAGTAACCATTAAATGACTCTGAGTGTGGCCGTTAGTAAACTTGTGGCGTTGGATACCATAGATGAGTCGGGAAAAGTACCTTTTTGAGAGGGTTGGGGAAATCATCCAACTACTCCCGCCTTGGGTGAGGCGAGAGGGAGTGTCAGACTTTTACAGACTAACAACAACCCTGTTCCTACTCTTGTTTTGAGCTGGCGCGGCGCCGTGCTAACCCGCTATTGGATTTGAATACCATTAATATGTATATTGGTTGGAAAAATGTATCAGAGAAATTATAAACATAATATACACTTTTTGAAAGAGTAACGAATGGAGTTTCTTGCTTATTCTTCTCCATTCGAAGCTACACTTTGGAACGAGCACCTAGCTTCACTGACGGACAGACTATTATTTATTTATTTCTTTATTTGTTGACATTTCAAAAGTATCTATTTGTGGTTTATTTGGAATAAATGCTTTAACTTTGACTTTAAGGCTTCACTGCCTACCTCTCGGATAATAAGAGTCGTGATTTTAAGTTATGATGATATGTAACCTAAATTAAAGGTACATTCTCATGAATGACATAAATATCAAAAGAAAATTTATTATCTAGTCATATT
This sequence comes from Spodoptera frugiperda, assembly GCF_023101765.2. Classification (NCBI taxonomy): domain Eukaryota; kingdom Metazoa; phylum Arthropoda; class Insecta; order Lepidoptera; family Noctuidae; genus Spodoptera; species Spodoptera frugiperda. Next base: position 6,964,863 of record NC_064228.1, on the reverse strand, counting down.
GAATGAAAGGACGTTTGATTCCCGGCTGATATATGTTTTATCAGTGAGAGAAATGTTCTGTTCACTATCTGGGCAACGAACCCGTGATATGGGTATGAATGGCTTCCATTCATTGAATGATCTAATGATATATTTGCGAAAGTTAATGGAAAAGTCCCGGGTTCAATAAAAAGTGTTGAATGAACCAATCGTTGGATGAGTGGTCGTATTTTTGACTAGTGAAGTGTCGAGTTCAATTTTAGTGTTGGGAAAATAATTATTTTTTTTAAGGGGGAAAATCATCCAACGACTTCTCCCGCCTTGAGCGAGGTGAGAGGGAATGTCAGACTCTTACTGACTAAAACCACCCCGTTCCTACTCCTGCTTTTCGAGCCGGAGCCCCGGTAAACCCGCTAGTTAATCCACAGCTCCGGATCAGGCATCAGCCCTACTGGGCCCCATCTGGGGTTTAGTACCTACAGACCAATTTATCTTTCATGCCAACCTATTGTTGTGTACACCAGAAAATAATTATCCTATTTGGAGCAGCCGTTTAGGAGTTATGCGCGTACAAACCGTTTGAAGATTTACTTACACAGAAGCCGGCTATAAATTAGAAGTTACTTGCATACCTGTAACAAAAACAAAATAATTATTAGCCTTTATCTACATCAAACAGTTACTACAATCGAAAATACACCATTTCACACAAAACATAAAGTACAAATCAGCTTGACAACAAAAATCAGAAACATCAATTTGTCTGCCTGTCACCTTCAAACCAGAAAGCTTGAATATCAGGAGATCCGATAACACAAGGTCCGTTTCTGAGAAATGCACAGGTAAACGGATAGACGGAAAGTGCGGTTTTTTTGTTTTGGAGTCTCTTGTAGTATTATTATTTTTGCGGCATTTTGCATTGTCACCTTTTGTGGGTATTAGGAAGAATTATTTGTATAATATAATAGAACTAGCTTTCGTTCTGCGGTTTCGTCCGCGCTGTCAAAAAATAAAGTAGTTTATACTTATCTAATGGCTCCTACAGAAATCTATACATACATCTATAGGTATATACGCATATCAAACATATTAAAATTAAAGTGTCTATTTGTAATATTGAAATAATAATACATACACCAAAATAACATTTTTTGCAATTTTTGTCTGTTTCTTTGTTTTGGCTAATCTCTGAAATGGCTGGACTGAATTTTGACAGGACTTTTATTAGTCACAAAGTAATCCATGAGAGCGAAGTCGCGGTCAAGAGCTATTCTTAAATCACAATTTAACTCCAAAAACCACCCACAATATGAACCCATACAAAACTTAAGTTACACTTAAAACAATTACACTTAAACTTAACCCAGAGGCAAGAAGGAGTTAAAATTATAACTTTAAAACATAGATAAGGGGAACCTATGGTGTTTTTGACCATAACTCATGGTGTTACGTGTCATTAAAATATTTAAAAAAACAAAAGAGTAGCGGCGCGTTGTTGAAAAAAGAAGTGTTGTTACACCTTATGGTACAATCGCTTTGAAAACTGTTTGATGTCAGAATTCATAAAAAATATTATTATGTAGAAGTAGAATAAATTACTTAAAATTCATTAAATAAAAAGCTAGCTTCTGCTTCCAAGTTCGTTCAATTATTTTGTTCAAATATTCGGCAAAAAATCTTATTATTATTTTCTAATTTATTTAAATATTATGATTATTTATAAGGAAACATATTAAACCGTCTCTCGAGAGCAACATCTCGCTTCAACGTGCCTCAACACTACAATGTGCATTACGTAGTAACTTTGTAATAATACGAGCAAAAAGTTGATGTGCACATCTGCTCACCCACCAAAATAATAAAAGAAATGATGTTACACTAACCGCCACATTCAAAGATTTTGTATCGAAAACAATTGCTAAGGACTGGGTTAAGTAATTATTTAATGACTCTATTTCATACACAATATAATCTATCCTATTACTAACAATATGCAATAAACAAACTAAAACACGAATTTATACCATACATATTTAAAAAACAAAAAAAGAAAAAGATCTCTAACACTTTTGAACGCAACTGTACATCTATGGTGGTCTTCAATCCATAGTAATTTGTATCACATATTCATTAAAAGGGATTGTTCAAAGACCCATCAGTTATGGGTAGAAATTATTTCTTATTTAGTGTGTACCGTAGTTAAATCCTTGTAATAAATGTTTGTATGTATGTATGACTGAGCTACGTAACTGCTGAATGGATTTTGATGTTATTTATGTATGAGAGAGATGTTATAAGCTGAGATTACATAGAATATTTTCTACTTGTGTTATACACGTGAGATCTGATTGCGTCAGTGAACAGTATATTATTATTGATATGGAGTATAAGATTTTGTACTTCAGATGGGTTTGGTTCCCGGTATGGATCAAGTTTTTTTCTTTTCTTTCTATTTTTTTATCACACAAAGAGTTGATTCGTGCGGAAACTGAATCCGCTACTCGTTGCGAGGCAGCCTATTGCCTAACCGCCGCGCCAACCGTGCAGTCTAGGTTTCGCCTTCGATTAAATTTCATAGCTTTCGTACGGTATTTTCTTACACCTCTGTATAATAATGCATGTAATTATCTATTATGTTGTCGGCTTACTCATGTAACTGTTTGAGGAGGAACTCGACTAGTTTCAATTAGTCAATATGAGCCTCTAGCATGACTTGAAACTAGTCGAGTTCTTCGTCAAACAGTTACGTGAGTAAACCAATAACATAATAATTAATTTAGTATATCTCACGAAAGTTATAATAAAATACATGTAATATCCCAACTGTCATAAAATCAAACAATACTATAAACCATCTCAAACAAACAATAAGTAAAGCAATAAAACAAAGTTATTGCACTTTCAATACAATACTGCTTATACCAATTCAGATGATGTCGTGAAAAGCCTGAAGCCAAACCAACATCGTGACTGTGATACAATCTCTGCAACCATTGATTCCATACAACATACATACATACATATAGACAAACATACATTGGTTTCATACATTTTTGTATGTATGTAATTATTCAATAAGATTGAAGTTGAAAGAAATATATTTTGAATAATTTTTTGAAAGTTGTACTTAGTGCTATTGTTGTATGTTGTAGGTTAAGTGCGAAATTTGTTGTTTCGATAAACGTCTAATTTTGTTGGTTATTATTATTTTCTGCTACAAATAATTTAAAGTGTCGATATTACAAATGTGGTACTAATATTTTTTTTTTTTTTTTTTTTTTTTAAACGTTGCCCCACATTAGGATTTTCTCCTGTGCCAGGAAAACTTTGTTTGTTTGTTTGTTTGTTTGGTTGTAATGAATAGGCTCAAAAACTACTGGACCGATTTCGGTGATAAAAAGCGTAACCATATACAAAAACAAAACGCATAACCTATTCCTAATCACACTGAAAAATATGGGAATCAATCTTAAAACACCTCTTACAGCAGCTGACAACTGACCCACTGCTTCAACCACCACATACCACTCGGCTACCGTTCATCCAGAACATTCGGCCACTGGCCAATGACCATACATCGACAGGCCCCTGCACACAATAGATGCGCGTGCGCCCATCACCTGCCGGGCGGGTGTGCACAAAGGTGCACATAAATCTCTACAGACGGAACGTGCTCTGTAGTGTGAGCATGATTTTGTTTAAAAATTGGACTGTTCTGAATTTTTGTAAATGTTTTAATTATAGTGGCAGTTTTCTTTGACGATAATGCAGTAGCTAAGTAAACGACTTTTGCGTTACGTGTAACGAGTTTGATTCTCGCACGGAACAACACTTTATTGCGCACACATTGCGCTAAAATCAATGTTATTTATTTCTCACCTCCTTATCATACAATAACTTTAAATGGTAATTACACTTTAAAAGAAAAATAAAAAGTTTCATTATACTCCTATCTAATTGACTTCCACGAACACCATTCTCATCATCATCTTACTTAACTTCGACATAAACTATCACAAAATCATAACCTCAAAAAAAAATACGGAGAAAAGTCCCACCAAAACCAAACTATCTAGCCACCATACTTACCTTTTCATAGTGATTTTAAATACTGTGAATGGTACCAATTGGAGGTACCTTTAGTACCGCTGTGCCATGATCTTTTGTTCCTTTTCTTCACATTTCATGGAAACTGAATATTTTAGATTGTTTGCCGTTACAGAGAATAAGTGGGTTTTTGTGTTCGCCTCACTTATAAAGTAAACGCATTTTGAAGATGTGTTTTGATACTATTTGAGTGAGGAAGGTAATAAAAATAGTGACTTTGTGAGACTCGTAGATACTTATGTATCTAGATAGAGACTCGTAGATACTTATGTATCTACGAGTCTCTATCTAGATGTAGACTAATAAACAAAATTGCAAGTGTCTGTTTGTAAAATTGAAATAACCGCTTTTTATTACATGCACATGAATATACATACGATACATACACCAAATTAACATAACCATCGAATAACTTAATAACTCCTTTGGTATTGTGGGTGTCCACGGGCGACTCTGATCGCTTACCATCAGGTGACTCATCTGCTCGTTTGTAGCCTATTCCATAAAAAAAGGACTTCGAACTTCCTTCCTTCCTTCCTCACTTGGGTAAAGCTAGAGTTTCAGACTCTTACTGACGTAAAACCATCCCGTTCCTACTCCTGCTGTTCGAACCGGAACCTCAGTACCCGCTAGGTAAAAGATTAAAAGGCATGGAGCCATTTCAAACTCAAAGACACGTATCTCCCGTTAATTAAGACATTACATCAAAATAACTACTAACAAGTGAATGTACTTCTACCCATCTAAGCCTAAACCTAACACTATTGCAACCTACATCTAATAATGACGTCACATCACAGCGCTTCTAACACCTACGAGGATTAAGAAGCTTTTAGGAGACCACACATACAAAACCCACACCTTAAGGATCACTGGTCTATTGTAAACAACTCTCAATCTTAGACCGTAACAAATAGAGTTGTTTTTAAGTTATTCGTGTTAGCTGTACTGTTTTTGGCTTTTCATACAAAATTGAGTACTCAATCACTGGCTTCTCTGCCTACCACCCACTCATGGGAGCCTTTTAGAATGGTTTTAGCGACTTCCTTTTATGTTGCGTAGATTTGTAGTTTCTATAAGGGTCATGGAACTACAAATAGAGTAATGTTTTATTACGGTCTATTTGGAATAATGTAGGTGATGACTGACTACCCTTTTTTGGGAGTGTCAGAATGTTAATGAATAAAAACCACCCTGTTTCTATTGCTGCTCTTCGAGTCAGAGCCCCGGTAAGGTAGTCCGTAGCTCCGGACCACCCTAAAGATCGTATTGATTGAAGTATGACTTCTATTGCTAATTGAAACAAAATTAAGTTTTCTATAGCAGTATGAAGTCTATAAGCTTATGTAGGTAATTTCCGCATATGAAACCTGAGATCTTATATTTGGTATAATATAATATGTAACGGATACTTTTAATTCTTAGATTCAATACAATAGAGACATTTTTTATGAAACTTTTACATCATATAAAGTTCCCATCTTCAACAGATCCCATGTAATAATGATGTAATACTCCCAAAAGCCACTAATTCAAAAAGATATGTCTGAAACCCTTTTAAAATGAAATAAAATAACCCAAAAACGGCGCCATAACGAATTACAAGGCGGCAAATCTACGGCCAAAGTCAAAATGTGAAATCAGACAATTTTAAACTTTACCCTTTACGTTTTAAAATATTTTATTGTTCACAACACCTTGATTATTTGCCTTCCGATCAGGTATCGTCCGTGGAATTTGTATGAGAGAAAAAAAAATTAAAGGCAAAAACACGCGGTTCTTTTGTGTCCCGAAAAAGTCAAAAGATTATACAGAATGGGCAAACTTCGATGTTTGGTACTGATTTTATCGACGTTTTAAAAAGAAATAATATGAATTGGACTCCGTAAAAACACTTCACAGAGGATTTTGAACCGAATTCTTTAAGAATTTAAGTTCATTATCCTTTTTAAAAGACCACAGTCTTGAGTATTTTGTTTTTATCTCAAACAAGCCTGTGAACTCCTTTTGCTAAATACCCGTTAAAGTTTTGATGGCTTTCTTGTGTTTTTACGGCGATTCTAAAATACTTTCAGTGTGACAACGATCTCTTTTTTTGGAGGGTGCCTATAGGCCATTAACTCTAGACTACTGTAGCAGCCTCTATGAGAGAGGCCATAAATTAAGTGTTAATTGCACTAATTACCACTTTCATCTCAGCTCCGAGTGTCGTTATCAGATGGTCTATCATTACTCTTGTCATTCCAATCTGTAATTATTGAGAGATAGCTCATATTGAAGATTTATGATCTTAGCTCTGAGTATGTGTTAAAAGATATGATTATAGTTAGGTACACCTACGCTAATTTCATGATTCGTTAATTTATATGTTCTTAGTACAAATTGGGTGTATTTAGTATTGTCGATATTTAATCACACCACTGACAAATGGTGAAGGAAAACATCGTCTAATTATAAGCTTAAAATCGCCAACCCGCATTAAGCAAGCGTGGTGATTAATGCTCAAACCTTCTACGTGTGAGAAGAGGTCTTTGGTCAGCAGTGGTCACTTATAGGCTGTTGATGATATTTGATCATTGTTATAAAGAATACTTTGAAATAAATTAGATGATTATTTAGTTACAAGATTAATTGCTGCGTCCTAACTGGGTCATGTATCATACTAGTAGTATAAAATGCCTCTATTTATTTACATTTTGCAATAAATGAATAAATAGTTAAATAAATAAAACCTAGTACTAGCATTTACTCCAGTTCATCCGTAATCACGGCGCTTGCAACAGTGCCGAAATATCGGAAACTCATAGAAATACATAAACATGGTAAATATCCCGTTTCAAGTTCTACTAGTAGTGTTAGTGACCATGTTAGTTTCAAAACTTAAATAAAGCCTAGTATTATGCGAAGTGTTTGACTTTTGACTACAGACGTATCCCTCTTCATAAAGGAAGTAAGAACTATTTAGCAAGAAACCCACATCCGTTCCCAACTTAGAAGACCATGCAACTTTAAATTACATTGGCAAACTTGCATAACCATTTAACAGGACAGTGAGATTTGACTAAACAAAACAAAAAAACAACATCCTTAAAAAATAAAAGCCACAACAACAGCCATAATCTTTTCATAAAAAAAAACTTTGTTAAAAAAATGGCTCCTTAGGGATTTAAATCATAAAAGACAAGGGGTTGACAAGATTACAATAAACTTAAACAGAGACCAACAAAAACAACAAAAGAATGTCATCTATTTGAAAAATTTCGGACGTTTTATGATATTACCTAATTCGAACGCTGCAGGGTGCATTAAAAGAAAAGTTATCGAATAAAACAAAAGGAGTTTTATTGTAGAATTTATATCAAATGCAGACATGCTTGAAATGTTTATTGTATGAAATTTTTATTAGTATGACTATTTAGTTTGTTTTGTTTATAATGTTCTACAAATTCTACTTTTCCTGAGAAGTACAACCCGGGTCTTTTCAAGGTCAGAGTAAATAGGTACTTTCTAAGTCTGTGTGCTCCATCTTCAGCCACATCTTCGCTTCGCCGTCCTGGCAGTAAGCGGGTTGGTGGCCAAACGCAGACTTATCAACGTTAAAAAAATAATGACTTAAAAGTCGATTTTTAGGATCCGATTGCGAAAAATCAACGTCATAATAGATTTTTCTATATTGTATTAGGTATGTATAATTGATCACAACTTTATAACGAACTGCAGACAACGTTTCAAAAGAATTTCTATTTCCAAATCGAATTTTGAGAAAAGCAATCGCTGTACATAACGTACCTAGTAAAAAGATGACCAAAGACTCGTCTAAATCTAAACAAGCATCCAAATTAGGCAACGCTTCGCTTATTTATCGTTAAATCCATGAATGCTCTTTTAGGCAACTGCATATAAATCACTGACTAGCTCCAATTACCATTACACAGTCCACTGAACATAAATAATGGGCAAATAAAGTTGTAAAAACTCCTATTTTCTAGTTTACCTGCCACTAAAAGAAGAATTCTACTTTTTGGTAAATTGTTTAATATTCTACTCTAATAAACAATTTTATTCGGTCACGTTGGTCGGTGCAACGAGTCTGTTGAGGAAAGTGTTTTGAGTCGCATCTCTGAGTTGAACAAATTATTGGTTGTTTTTCGATTTTCGAAGCTTAAAGCCTGGAAATTCCGGAGCTGCGGACTACCTAGCGGGTTTACCGGGGCTCCGGCTTGAAAAGCAAGAGTAGGAAGGAGGTAGTTTTAGTCAGTAAGAGTCTGTTCTCCCCTTAAAAAGGCCTGGAAATGCGTCCCTTGTGTCATATGTGGCAATAGACTTGCTAAGAAACAAATCATCCTACTAAAATTACAAATGCGAAAGTTTGTATGTTTGTTTGTTACTCCTTTACGTCTAAACGACTGAAGGGATCGAGATGAAATTTGGAACAGAGGTAGATTATTATCAGAAATAACACGTAGGCTACTTTTTTACCCACGAGAACGCGGGTGAAACAGCTGGTAAAAACTAGTAGTCTATATATTTTTAAGCAGATTATCAACAATATCTATTCAAGTCACCTAAAAAGTGTGTCTTTAACATGATTGTGCACAATTACCTACTTCTTTAGACAATAAAACCAATTTATTCAAATCCTGTACTCATCAAAGCGAAACAAAACTGTTTGAGTGGCGCCACTAGCAATAATGGTAGCCTACCTCTCAAAACCCATTCATAAAAACTTTTAATGCACTTCAGAATTTTAATAAATGGATCAGATAAACAAGAAGTTCCACTCAACGGTCTATCAAAAACCGACACGCATTTAATTATTTTAATTATAGTACTGGCACTTGCACTTGAAGCTATACCAAACTATGATTGATTTTAAACTTTTGTTCTTTGGGAATTAGGTCGGAAATGCAGTGAAATAATCAGAAAATTTGGGATAGGTTAATAAGCGTTTGTGCGTAACTTTGTTAGTTTTGTAGATGCAAGAGCAACCACTGTGCTTTGAAAGTAATTTTTGGTCGCAAACGGATCACTTGATCACACGATAAAGCACGTATTTCAGCAGATTAGGCAGATTAGCTTACCAGAGATACAAGTTTGACACATTTTGTATGGAGTTCATGTCAAGCAAATCTATACAGATTAAATTAGCCGTAAGAAGGCAAAGAGGTAGGTATGTAAGTATAGTACTTCTGAGTTTGCAATACAAGAAAGCAAGTCTTACCTATATGATAGTATAAAAGCTTACTATCAAAATTCTAAGTAACAAAATGGCCTTTTATGAATAGGGCCCAGTATTTGCCAGTAGAAGTTTGCCTCCAACACAATAGGATTAACATAACAAGGGAAGAGTGAGCCCACTCACTCTTTCTTTGGGCTCTGACAAGCATAAACTCCTTAAAATGTACCGACACTATAAGAATAGATATATTTTGTATTACATCCTTGACTTCCAAGTGCCTTTTTACGAGACAGTGGCGAAAAGAAGGAGGATTACGATTGTTTAGTTATATCTTAGAATAAATATCTTAAAAGTCAGATCTAATAAAGGTCTTTAATTTGTCTTTTCAATAATTTTCTTTATAAAATAAAATAGTGGAAGAAAATGAAGATTATATAACTTTTTTTGTAATAAAATCTACACTAATATATAAACCTGAAGAGTTTGTTTGTTTGAACGCGCTAATCTCCGAAACTACTGGTCCGATTTGAATAATTATTTTTGTGTTGGATAGTACATTTATTGAGGAAGATTATATGCTATATAACATCACACTACAATCAAATAAGAGCCGAACAGAAGTAGCCACTAAAATATATCCTAAAAATCAGAAAACCTTTGCAATCAAACCTCAAAGTTTGACTTTTCCATATTTTTATTTAATCAAAATTAAAGAGAAAGTCTCCTCCTTACCACAACAACGCATTTAATTATTTTAATTATAACATACTGTTCTAAATTAGGTCAGTTATGTTATGTTATAGAACTGGTAAGTCTCCCTTTTCATTCAACTGTCATGGCGTCCCCTAGGGCAAAATGGTTATAATTAGACGCCTATCAAACTGATGAAGGTTTGTTTATGGGATTTGACGTTTGGTAATGAGTGATGAGTTATATTATTTGGGAGGGTATTGATTCTGATCAATATTTTGTATTAAAAAATATTTTTGGTAACATATATAGGTATTTGTGACAATATAACTATCAGATGATGGACAGACCTTCTTAATAATATTTCAACGAACTTTTTTATGGTACGAGCCGGTAAACTAGCTGTCAGATCACCTGATGTTAAGTAATCGCCACCGTTCATGGCCACCCGAAACACTAGAGGCGTTATTTTTTTTTTTTTTTATGAGACATGCCGGTAATCGAGCAGACGTATTACCTGATGGTAAGCAATCGCCGCCGCCCATGGACACTTGAAACACCAGAGGCTTTACAAGTGCGTTACCGGCTTTTTGGGAGTCAGGAATTTAAGGCTTGTTGTTCGGGAATGGGGATGGGGAAGATTGGGAAGGGGGAATTGGGCCTCCGGTAACCTCACTCACACAACGAAACACAACGCAAGCGTTGTTTCACGTCGGTTTTCTGTGAGGCCGTGGTATTACTCCTGTCGAGCCGGCCCATTCGTGCCGAAGCATGGCTCTCCCACACTTAAATTACATAACTTACTTACTTACGTTACAAGCACGTTTGGCTTCTTGGGATTAGGTATTTAAGAGTTGTTGGGGAATCGTGGATGGGGAAAATATGGCCTTCGAAAATTTTCGGTTTTTAAAAAAAACTGCAGTTTAAACATTTTAAAGGCAGAGATAATGGTATTAAAACTGTCTCTTTGGTATAGTGAGCGTGATACTACTATCGCTTCCTACAACGGCATTTTTTTTAATTTTTCAACAGCTTATTAACATCACAAAACCTATCAATAGCACCCATCTCATTACATTACATTACAATACAATCCACCAATACTACAAAAAAAAACATCAAAATCACTAACCAATTGCCAATTCATAGCTTCCTTACACAAAATAATCTTTTATCTCCACTATTATCATAGTGCAGGCGCCAACAGACAGACAGACAGACAATCGGTAATATAATATTGTGCCGAGGTATCGAACAAATCGCACAGCTGCGCAGGTAACGGTATGTGACCGTTAGCGCGCGAGATCGGGAAATTCGCGATGTTACCGGTTTTGTGTGACGTCATTCATAAGTACATGCGTGAGTGCGTGACACATTTATTTATTGATGGGTTGAGGAATGTCACGTTTAAATTTTTTCAGGGCTTGAATTGGGATGATGACGGGTTATGAAAATTTCACCACGCTTGCTCAATGTGGGTTGGCGATTTCAAACTTATAATTTAAAATTATAAGTTCAGATCGTGTCTTTTCAAGGTCAGAGTAAATAGGGACTTTCTAAGTCTGTGTGCTCCATCCTCGGCCACATCTTCGCTTCGCCGTCCTGGCAGTAAGCGGGTTGGTGGCCAAACGCAGACTTAACAACGTTAAAAAAAGATTTCCTCACAATGTTTTCTTGCACCGTTTGTCAGTGGTGTCTAAATAATCTTAGAAATTATATTATCATTTTTCGGTCTGTACAAACAAGTGCCAAAATATCCTTCTAGCCCACTCTTCCTGGAATTTTGAGAAGACCGCCCGGAGGACACGGTGGAACATATAACATAACACATATAACATCAGAGCCGTGATGTTATGTATTATTTCCTTTCAACACATACATAGTAAAACAATATAACTAAATACTTAGAATCCAAGCAATTTTGGCTACAATGATGACATGTAAATTTTTCCGACGACCCGTTTTGAATCTTAATACTTAAACAATAAGCCATAAAATAAGTGGGACAATATTTGGTAAGCAAGTTTGTATGCAAAATTGACGGAAGCTATGGTAAGCAGTTCCTTTATTAATTCAAGTCCGATTTGTAGGTCAGATAAAGGATTTTTTGAGTGAAAGTCTGTCATCATGGTGTGGATAATTAATTATTATTTAATTTACATATATTGTGACTCGGGCAAAATATGTATTTCGATAATTTCTCAGTAGTTAGTCACACGGAGACTGGAATTATACCCAGTATATGGCAATAAGGAGAAGGCCTTTGTTTCTAGCAGTATTGGTATTACGTGCAAATACTCAAAAACTGATAGGATGATGATGATATTTCCAAAAAAGCTCAAAAAACCGTATTACATGGGACATATAACATTAAAATGGTGAAAAGTAGGTGTACATAGTACCATGGTGCACCTCTTGCCTACAAGTTTCAGGCAGTCAATATACAGAGGCGTATATTTAAAATTACAGTTGGGTATCTCATAATTCCGAGGTGAAATCCTAATTTGACTGGACTAATTTTAATTGTTATGTAATCGTATTTAAAATAACTATTTACTTTATGAATAAAGTTATCAATACATAAATTGTAGGAAATTTTTTCTAGTTTAATTTTGTAGATACATATTTTTTCGTAAAATGCAACGGAGATATTAATAAACAAATCCCATTTTAGGCGCCATTGTATGTCAATATGGCATGCGCAACAACAACGTACGAGGTCCCAAAGTTGACATTCGACAAAGAGCATACAAGATCATTTCAAATTTTCATTACACCCGGAAAACATTCCAGGTAACCCCCTTTTTATCTAACAAATGACTGGACTATACAAAATTCCTTCGCTCAATCCCGCCGTATTTTAAAAAAAAGTTAAAGTGTCATGGCGGCACAATATGGCGCCAACATCTGCGTTTTGATTGCGATCATTACTCGTGTCTTCAAAAATACATTTGGGAGCCTCCCGAAATGTATTTAATGACGACACGCGTAATGATCATTATCAAAACAATTTTAGAATGTTGCCGCCATTTTTATGCGCCGCCATGACATTTTATGACTTCTAAACTTACTTTGTAATGCAACGGGATTAGTCAGCTTAAGGAATTTGTGTAATAAAATTTGAAATGTCTTGTTTTGTGCTTGTAAATTGGGATTTGCGACTTTGTTGCGCGTGTTAGGACGTAAAGTTTATGGGATTTGTTAGTTTGTTGGTTGTTAAATTGAATAGTGTCGATTCTGTTGCAACAGTTTGTCTTTGCATAGGTAATTTATTTAAGTAAATATTATTTTAAATAAAAATCCGAACTAAAATTGTTCTCATTATATACCATTATGTAATATTAATGAATAACGTCATTATGTAGGAATGTTTAGTTACTCCTACAAATTACAAAACGGAATGCCGTTATACGATGTGAACCCACTTTTCATAGATTTGTGATTCTAAGTCCCATGTAATAACAGAAAGGCCGCGGCTGTCAGAAGAAAGTATTTCATAATTCAATTCTTAAATGTGTTTTACCGATCTTTGAAGCCCAATTTTAACATAAGTGCTATATTCAACATCTTAATTTCTGCCAAGTCTATCAGCCTACCACCTACCATGGTGGCTAGCCATAATTGTTTACCATACAAATGCCTATAACGCCATAATCTTATCCTGACGTCATTCTCAACAAGACAGCGCCTAGGCCTATAAGCCATAAGCCTTATACTAAAATTTCCCATAGATACAAGTGGTGTGTGGGCGAGTATGACTCATGGGGCCATTGTGGTACTCGTTTATGACGTTATAAAGTCCATAGACTGGTCCATTGTTGTCCAAGATTGATAGAAGATGATCTTTTGATAATGGATCCAAATGTAGGTGGAGTTTTGATGTGACATTTTTGGAGATAGGCTTTCGAATGTCTTTTGTTGTTTGTAGTGATTGCTATCTAGAATATTATAATAGACTAGCTACTTCCGCACGGTTTCACCCGCTCTATTGCTCTCGGCTCCTATTGGTCATAGCGTGATGTTTTATAGCCTATAGCCTTCCTCGATAAATGTACTATTCAACACAAAAAGAAATATTCAAATCGGACCAGTAGTTCCGGAGATTAGCGCGTTCAAACAAACAAACGCTTAACAAACTCTTCAGCTTTAAGAATCTATATATTAATTATATTAATACGTGAAGCACGGTATTGTATACTTTAGACTAGCCTTCTTTTATACGACTAATTTCAACATACGTAGGAGCATAATAATTAACAACTCAATTTCTACCAAGTCTTTTAGACTACCACCTACCATGGTGGCTAGCCATAATTGTTTACCATACAAATGCCTATAACGCCATAATCTTATCCTGACGTCATTCTCAACAAGACAGCGCCTAGGCCTATAAGCCATAAGCCTTATACTAAAATTTCCCATAGATACAAGTGGTGTGTGGGCGAGTATGACTCATGGGGCCATTGTGGTACTCGTTTATGACGTCATAAAGCCCATAGACTGGGCCATTGTTGTCCAAGATTGATAGGAGATGATCTTTTGATAATGGTTCTAAATGTAGGTGGAGTTTTGATGTGACATTTTTGGAGATAGGCTTTCGAATGTATTTTGTTGTTTGTAGTGATTGCTATCTAGAATATTAGTATAGATACCTGATGTCTGATGATGTTATTAAAATGTATTGTTCTTTTTGGAATCTAGAATCATGTTTAAGTGTGCTTTTCTTCCAAAGATGTGCTATGCTACGTTGCTGTGGATGCGTTTGGCTTCCACCAATCATAGTCATTGGTACACACAGCTTAGCACTAGTGGAAACTGAACTGATGGACTTAGCTAATCAATGCTTTTATATGGAAAAATACATAGTATGGATGTGTGCTATGTATGCCTTACTATGCGCATCTTTCTCACACAGCTACGTAGCTTATTATCAATGGATATTTTGGGAATTTGGAATCAACAGCTGTATGTGGTTTTCATCATTATATTTTACTAGCTACTTCCGCGCGGTTTCACCATAATCTAGCTCGGCTTATTGGTCATAGCGTGATGTTTTATAGCCTGTAGACTTCCTTGATAAATGAACTATCCAACACAAAAAGAATTATTAAATTCGGACCAGTAGTTCCGGAGATTAGCGCGTTCAAACAAACAAACAAACAAACTCTTCAGCTTTATAATATTAGTATAGATTACATAGTAAATCTTTTACCATAATCTAGAAGGCTTTGAAACCCAAAATCCGATATTACATACACATCTTAACAGAATTTCTCTTTTATCTATTATTAAATCACCTTATTATATCATACTTACACACAAACACACAGACCTACATACATAACTATATAAAACACAAACACTCGGAAATACATCCATGTAACCCCTATTCTATTTCCTTTCAGTTTTCAGGGGGCTCACCCCTAAGTTTTGACGGCGCCGGCTTGACGCGACTCGTTGCTATGGCAACCAGACTTGTTTGCGTAAACACCATGTAATCTGAACTTATTTTTGGGACACCATTTGTATTATTGATTTTTGGTGTCTGTGATAATTGGTGATTAATGTGGGATTGTCTTGTAATAGAAGTAATGTTTGGTGAGATTGTTGACCATTGGATCTCGGGTACAATTTTGTCCAGAATTTTATTTCGATAGGGTTTTTATTGGTCATAGGGATGCAGATTGATTCTAATCGGTCAATCTAGAAGAAGCCATTGGGGGAGGTCTATGTTCAGCAGTGAATGTCTTGTATCATAATTATGATAATTAGGTAAAAAGCAAAAATTACTTTGTGCACCCACAAGAGTTTATCTCTCATGTTTCTTTATTAGGAACATTTGTCTAAATATTTCCCCTTTTTTAAATACTTTTCATTTTATATTTAGGCCATGATCGTCCCACTGCCTGCAGTGGAAAAGGCTGCTTTACTCTGGTAAAGGCCTTCCTACCTTCCTTCCACTCCTCTCTGTTCAAAGCTTTCTGCAGCCAATCCTTATCGTAGGTGTCAAGTTCGACCCGCCATCTCCTTCTGGACTTTTCATAAAAAGAAAAATAGGACATCTACACCAATTTTCCGAAATCATAGTCACCCTACACTAGCACTCATATTTCGGGTGTCCAGTGAAAGTGTGTCATGTACACACCGAGCTACAGGATGTGTCTGTTAGTATACTGCTAATGTTAATTACTTTCTTTCGTGCTGTTTTACATCACCCTGTATGTGGTTTGTGTTACGCTAAATTGTTTTTGTATGTATGCCGTGTTTTACAATGTGTGTATGTGTGTGTGGGTTGGTGTCATTGGGTTTTTATAGTGAAATGAGTGTGTTAAGTTACTGTAAGTATAAAATGCTAGGAAGAAGGTTTTTGAGGACTTGCATAGGTAGGTATGAAGGTGCATTGGTCGTGGAATTAGATAGATAAATAAAATAATTATAGAGATTTGAGGTTTCTTTTTTTAATATTTTAAGGACTTTTATAACGCACAGCGTATGTCAGTCCCATCATATCTTAATATAGAATAGATATATTTCTGATTGCAAAAAACGAAGACAATTCCTTACTATCTATCTTTAAGAAAAGCTGTAATAATGTAACTGAAACATTTCATAATGTAATGCATTTCTGTTTATACACACATAAAACATTTTCCAAGAAAAGCTCAACCAATCATTATACAGAAAAATTCTCACAACCATAAAATAAATCCATAAGCATAAAACTACAAACTAAGTATTCACAAACAAACAAATCTTCATTAGCACACAAGAAGTAATTTGTAAGAATTTTAAGGTTAAGTCAAAGACAAATCCTTCAATGCTTGAGTTTAAACTAAACCAAGTTTTATAAATAAACTCACAAATTCTAAGATGTTCAACTTAGTCATCGGTAAATATTTGCACATGGTAATAATATGTAAGATCCGGAGCTGGGGACTGCCTAGCGGGGGTTTACCGTGGTTCCGGCTAAAAGAAGAGTAGTAACGGGGTAGTTTTTAGTCAGTAAAGTCAGTCAAAATTCAATTTTTTTTTTAATGGAATAGGAGGCAAACGAGCAAACGAGTCACCTGATGGTAAGCGATCAGCGCCGCCCATGGACACCCGCAACACCAGAGGAGTCACAGGTGCGTTGTCGGCCTTTTAAGTATGTCAAATATTTTCACATGGTAATAATATGTAAGACCAGGACTGCCTGGTGACGGAGTGGTTTTTAATCACTGAGGGTCTTTTATTTTGAGTGAGTAAAATCATCATAGACTTCTCCTGCCTTAGGTTGAGGCGAGAGGGAGGGTCAGACTCTTGCTAATTAAAAACCACCCCGTTCCTTCTCCTGATTTGAGAACCCCGGTGACATATTACGTTGTCCGCAGCTCAGTATTGGGTATCAGCCCTACTGGGACCCATCTGTGTTGGCCTGGCTCTTTGAGGTGCCTCGCCTCACGCTTGCAGACCCGCACAATAACTAAGAGTCTGACACTTTTTTTCACCTCACCCAAGGCGGGAGAAGACATCGGATGATTCTACCATAAAAAATAACCCTTTTCTATAAAGGAGACACATAGTCTACCATTGGACTGTCACACATCATTTCATCATCCCAAGAAATCGCTCCATCAAATTGCGTATGCGATACACCAACCACCGAACATACCTACTTGAAGGTTTCTCAAAAATTCTCAGTAACTGTTTAGTTAAAACGAACAACGAGTTATTTATTCAGTTATTTGAGAACAGATAACGTTATTGGCTACATGTGATGAATAAATAACAGTTTTCGAATTAAAATAGATTTTATTTGTAGTTGTTGTAATGTGTTTTATATCTATTGTCAATCGTTGTATGAATGTCAATTTTATACATTCTTTATTTGTTTGTTCGTGATGTTTCTTTTTATGCCATTGTTGTGACAAACAAGCTTGGCTTGCTTGATGGAAAGCAGTTTTTATCTATCTCATTGAAGTTTGTAACGCCAAAGGGATCACTGGTGTAAGTAATTGTCCAAATTCAGTGCCTTTATTAGGATTTATCCTGAATTGTGGGATTGTGTGTTTTATAAGTCTGGGAGAGCCATTTTGCTTCGGCATTATGGGCCGGTTCGACCGGAGTGATACCACGGCCTCATAGAAAACCGACGTGAAACAACGCTTGCGTTGTGTGAGTAAGGTTACCGGAGGCCCAATTACCCCCTTACCAATCTTCCATGCTTCTTTTTCAAGGCCTTTTCTATTCCATTCCATATATGCTTCCAACTCCTGCCCTATTTCCTTATAATCATCACACAACACACTTACATCATATGGATCAGTGAAAGCGTAAACTTTTGTTTTAATAGTACACACGCCAGCACATCAACTTACACCTTTCTGTTACATTCCAATTTTCAACTTTATCTCTTTTGATACAAAGTCGAAACTCCGATGGGATAAATAGACAGATTAGAGTAGCTTGATCTGCTGCGTTTCGCTTTTTAAGTTTACTTTTGTAAGTGTTAATTACTATAGCCGACTTTGAACAGTTAAATGGATAGTGTTCTTTTATAAAAGCCGCTTAAAGATAATGGTTGCCATGGCAACCATGTAACTAATGAAATAATGAGGTAACATCAATTAGGAACTTGTATTCTTTAAAGAATCAGAGGTGAGGTAACAAATGGCGATCAGCTGTTATGTTACGTTGGTTCGATTCCCGATATATCACACATCAACAGCCTATAAGAAACCACTGCTGACTAAAGGGCCCTCTTCTTTACACAGGAGAAGGTTTTAACCAATAATCACCACGCTTGCTCAATTCGAGTTGGCGATTTCAAACTTATAATCAGAAATTATTAGTCCATCATTTCCTGACGTAAACTTTTCCTTTTTTAGTAAAGATACATTCACATCGATTACCCTCACTGACACGATTCCAATTGTTCCAAATCTTATGAGTCCGGAATTAAAAGTGAAAGTGTCCATATTAAAAATTGGAATAGGAAGTAAGCCTATTTGCCATACCTACTACAAGCACTTTGGTGTTCTGCTCTTCAGAATAACTGAGATAAAAAAAGTCAAGGACCCGGGTCTTATGGTGAGAGTCTAAACTAAGGTCCCATGCTTCCTTACCGGACTTGAAACAAATCACCATGAAATTAGTTTTTTACGCAAAACGAAATGCATGAATGGACCCACTGGAACCTGCAGGTTCCTTTGAAACATCACAAATCAAGGGTACTAGTACAAATACTACAGTTTTTTTGTTGTTATACAAAAGCCCATTCATTTTGAACCAAAGACCACTTGTAACCAGCCATCCGTTTCTAAAAGTTCAATGAACTTTCAAAACGTAACAAAAGCAGTACTCTGTGACCAAAAACAAAAGGCGTTTACACCAAAACAGATTATAAATGCACTTCAGTCATTATTTTTCTGGTCTTTACAAATCAAAAATACAGGAAAAGTGTAATAAAACAAAATAGTTAAACTGTATAAGTGTGTGCCGGATTTGTGTAGGAAGTGTTCCGTACATTTTAACGTCAAAAAAGTCACATTCTGCACTAATAATATAAGGCTGAAGAGTTTGTTTGTTTAAAGCGCTAATCTCCGAAACTACTGGTCCGAATTGAATAATTATTTTCATGTTGGATAGTCCATTTATCGAGGAAGGCTCAGGCATCACGCTATGAAATATGAGCCAAGCAGAGCGCGTGAAACCGCGCAGACGTAGCTAGTTTGTTATATATGAGAGAGACAGCCCATTATTAGAATAAAATTAAGATATAGAACCAATTTTGACTGCACGGTTGGTGCGGTGGCTGGGCAACTGGCTGTCGCGCAACGTGTAGCGGGTTCGATTCCCGCACGGAGCAACTCTTTGTGTGATCCATAAATTGTTGTTTCGGGTCTGGGTGTCAAGTGTATGTGAACTTGTATGTTTGTAAACGCACCCACGACACAGGAGAAAATCCTAGTGTGGGGCAACGTTTTTTTTAAAAAAAAAAAAATTTACACTTTTGTGACTGTTTAGCCTGATAACAGACGGATGGACTGCAAAGTCTCACAGATACGATACCTATTTTACTTCGCCAGACGATTTCCGGCCACCGTATGTGGGGTCCGGCTCGAAAAGCAGGAGTAGGAACGGGGTGGTTTTTAGTTAGTAATAGTCTGACACTCCCTCTCGCCTCGCCCAAGGCGGGAGAAGTCATTGGATGATTTTCCCTCAAAAAAAAAAAAGAGCTGCGGACTTCATAGCAGTTTTACCGGGTCTCCAGCTTAAAGCGGAAGTAGGAACGGCGTGGTTTTTAGTCAGTAAGAGTCTGACACTCCCTCTCGTCTCACCTAAGACGGGAGAAACCATTAGATGATTTTTTTAAGTAGTAAAAAAGCTGTTTTCCTTATAAGGTACGAAAATTAAAATCACACCATTAAAATCTACCATTCATAGTGTGACGAGAATTCATTGAAACAAAACGCACTCGAATTCGGCGGCCATTTTTATTTATTTAGAATGCGCGCGCTTTTTTGTACAACAAAATGTCAAAAGATTTATTACCCACTTCCGATGCGTTTAGGGTTTTTTTTACAACTCTTTTACACAATAACTCATTCTAAATAAGTAACACGTAGTTTTAAAATAGTTTTAAATTGTACTTGATTTATTTGGTAATGTTTATTTGATCATTAATTCACTTTTGATGTATGTATATTCGTTTTTGATGGTGACATTTCGGTTTTGTTAAAAGTTATGTCATACTTGATTGAAAATTAAAATATAATGCGTACTGGCGAGTATAAGTCGTGTATCCGTATAGTGATGACCAAATAAATACATTTTGTCACCATCCTTGCTCTTTCCGTGGGTGTGATAAAGACCGAGCAACGGCGCTTCTCTGATAAACCTAAACTCTCTAACTTCTATCTCCAACCAGTCTACCAAGAGAGGAGATTATGAGACATTATCTTTTTTTGTGAGAAGGGAAAATTATAATATGACTTCTCTCGCCTTGGGTGAGGCAAGAGGGAATGCCAGACTCTTACTGACTAAAAACCACCCCGTTCCTACTCCTGCTTTTCGAGCCGGAGCCCCGGTAAACCCGCTAGGTAACGCCGTATCTTAAGCATGGAGATTATAGCACATTCCCTTAAGTAGTAGTGAATTAAATAAAACTAAGTACCTAATAGTGCCAAGAATATAACTCTAAACTAACATTGTACCAATTAAAATGTAACTAATCACCGATTAGCTTATCTATAATGGCTTATTATTGTATCTACGAGCCATAGAATTGACACCAGCTTATCTGAAAGGTTATAGGTGCTATAACACTAATTAGCGTCATTTCACCTTGCCTATATGCCTATAACTCATATGACACTGACCTCAGTAACATATTATAGTGTTACTATGACACTATGATTACGTCATAGTTTAGCCGTGTTAGTGCTAACTGTAAATAGTCATTCATATATGTATGTTCTAGTTAAAGGACTCCGCCCATGTTTTGTAGAATTAATTAGATTATTATATTTATTTGGTCTATGTGACTTAGGTCGCTATATAGTACCTAAATATAAATAAGCGTGTTAATATTATTGGTTTTTAGATTTCTACAGTTTAGGTTATGGTAGGGAGCTGCTTCTAGTTTAATGCTTAAAACTTCTCAAGGCGAGAAGAGGAAGGAAGAGACATTTAGGCAGTAGTAGCCACTTAAAGGCTGTTACGTACACGTAAAGGCCAGCGGTGAATATAAATTCTATCACCCAAGTCAGGTATATCAAATTTTATTAAAATTCGTTCAGTAGTTTCAGCGTTATTGACGGACAAACATTCAAACATCAGTGTGATAACACAGAATCTAGAATTTCGTGTCCAATGTAGGACCAATAGGACTTCCTACACAAACTTCAATGAAAAACATCAATCCATTTGTATTTAAGAATACAATGAAAAAAAAACTGTCAAAACTCCATTCTTTACCACCATATTGTATTATAATACCGCCCAATTACCCATTATACATGTAATAAAATAAAAATATATATTCATGTTCAAAAACTCCCATACTCGGTATCTCGCTGACGTGTCGCTGAATAAATCGATTTTTTAAATCGATTCCAACAATCAATTCGGTCTCGCACCACTGAATCGAGTTACAATGATCGATTGATATGCAAATTAGCGTTTAGTGGCTGTTAGCGTAACTATTAAAGGTTTTTTTTTCTAATATTTTATGCTATGTTAGTCATTATGATATGAGTCAGGTAATAAAATTATAGAAATAATAGTTTATGCCTGCGGCTCTACGTCAATTTACATAGTAATTGATAATTAATACGTATTGTATATAAGAAACGACAGCATAGACATAATTATTTGTTTAGTAGCAGCATTCTATTAACTGCTGAATTTTTAAATAGAAAAAATCTCGTATTAACAAGTAGTGTGGGAGAGCCATGCTTCGACACGAATGGGCCGGCTCGACCGGAGTGATACCACGGCCTTACAGAAAACCGACGTGAAACAACGCTTGCATTGTGTTTCGTTATGCGAGTGAGATTACCGGTAGTCTTCTCAATCCTCGACTTATCACCATATTTTGTGCTTATAAGTCCCATGTAATAGGGTATAAGCCTAATTCATGGGACTTAGCACAATTCTTGCCATGCTACTACTGGGTAATTTTCGAAAAATCGAAAAAACCCCAACAAAACTTTGTCCGACCCGGGAACCGAGCCCGAGACCCATTGCCCGGCAATCGCACTTACGACCACTCGACCAACGAGGTACACTGTGAGTAATTGAGTAATAACTAACCTACCTACATAAAACTCAATACCTATTTACATTTCCTTATTAGAGCAAATAGCTAAACTACATAATTAACTATATACATACAAATTTAATGAAACGGACACCATATTTGTATGACTCGCTTGTTTGTATGTATGTTTGTTTGTATGTTTGTATGAGTCAAATGGAACGCGGAATTGAACGGTCAATAAAGCTCGATTGGAGTTGATTTCTTAAGTGACACTGCGCAAGTAATGTTGCACTTTAAGTGTTCAGTTTTTGTTTTAAAATAAAGTGTTTTTGAGGTGCAGTCTAGTCAAAACTAAGTATTTATTTCAATTAGACTGGAAAGGCACTATGGAACGTTAAAGCAAATATTACAATATTAAGTCTTTGACTGCCAATAGAAAACTGTTAAAGGAAAATCCTCCGCTAACGTCGGTCACCGGTGACCACCACGGCGTTCAATGTGTTAAAAATGTCTGTCTGTCGGTCAGTTCTCTAGTTGCTCTATTTGCTCGTTCCAAACTGTAGATTCATATGGAGAAGAACGAGCAAGAAACTCCGAAACATATAAACTCACATACACATGACACCCAAACCCGAAACAACAATTTGTGGATCACACACAGAGTTGCGGCATACGGGAATCGAACCCGCCAAGCGTTCCACAGCATCCAGTTGCCCAGCCACCGCGCCAACCGTGCAGTCAAACTTACTTACCTCCATTGATATTACAGTTTGATTCATCACCAATCGCCAACGTTTCATTAAGTATAATTCAATTTGTTACCTGTAACAAAAATAAGAACAATTTAATACAATGTCTCTAAATAAAAACAAGAACTAACATAATATTATCTTTGAGTGTTTTAAAAATTTTCAGTCAAAACACGGGCTGTGAATTTGTGAAATTGTCACCCTTAGGTACATTAAAATCAAATTCATGAAAAATACTACTGT
Organism: Spodoptera frugiperda; assembly: GCF_023101765.2. Lineage (NCBI taxonomy): Eukaryota > Metazoa > Arthropoda > Insecta > Lepidoptera > Noctuidae > Spodoptera > Spodoptera frugiperda. The sequence continues at coordinate 6,941,174 of NC_064228.1, read as the reverse complement.
CTTTTCTTCATATCAACAACCTAAACATGCCCAATGCTAACCAGAATCCGTGTTACTATTGAGAAATTTTCGAAAAACCGAAAAAAGCCCAGTAATACCTTGCTCGACCCGGGACTCAATCCGACCTGAAACCTCTTGTCCGGCAGACGCACTTTACCAACGACACAGCAAAATGCAATTCATTCTACTTAAAAGCATAAAAATCGAAATGAACTTCACACCATTATTTCTCATCAGTTAAATTAACTACAATCTAGTTTAAAAGTCCAGTTAAAGTAAACTGGTAACACCTGATAATGAATACGGTAAGTGAGTTAACTATTACACAGATTACAGACTGCCGCACTATGGTTTAAAATTAACGTAACAAGTTTAACCGTGAGAAAATTTTAGTTAAGTTTGTCTAGTTATTATAAGTTAAAGGTGTGAGCAATCGATTTGTAATTAATTTTGGTTTATTAGTGGTTATGAGGTAAGCTGAATTGTGTACCAAATGAAATATGTATTTATTTATTTATTCTATGTATATTCAGCCGTGACCATCCAACTAACTATAAGACAAAATAAATTCATATTAAACTATAATAAAAACATTGTGCAATTTTACTATCTTAATTATTATGTTATCGGCTTACTCACGTAACTGTTTGACGAAGAACTCGACTAGTTTCAAGCCACGATAGGGACTCATATTCATGAGCAGCATTTCGTGACACACTAAGATAATTTTACTGCCAAAGATTTTTTCTTTAAAAATATTTCATTACGATATCAATTACATTTTTTTTAAATGCCGTGAATATTGAAGCTTTTAAAAACACGAACAGCCTATTTAGGATCACATACTCAACAAGGAACCTTGTCTATCCGTCTGTCAATCTATGCATTTCATTCATACATATACACAAGCCCACATTATCCACAAACACACACCTTTAACCACAATTAACAAACAGCAATTCAACAAGCAACAAGTCGAATATACCAACCCATTACCATTTGACAAGAATCGCAAATAATTGTCCAAAATTCAATTGGCATGGGATATGAACCGTGTGACATCTCTATTAACAGATATATTGACCCACCCTATTCCCATAGATTGCCACTACCCCACCCACAATACCCGCAGAATGTTAGCCAATAAATTCAATAGATTTAAATGGGTATATTTGGCACAAATAGCTAACACTTGGTTATATTTGGGTTTTATTTAAATGTGATTTATCTTAATGTTGCGTGTTTGTGCAAATGGATAGTTGGTTTTAAGTCGGTTGTGCGAAATTGAGGCTTAATTGTTTCATATTTTAGAAGCATGCTAATCCACGAGCAAGCTTGAAGAGATTGATGCATGTAATAAGAGGTGTGCCAGAATCATATCACTTGACGTTCGATCTAAAACTAACTTACTAAAGAGCCTCCTCATTTTTGGGTAGTCAGTTAAAAATTACGGTTTACTCACGTAAATATTCTGAGAAAAGCTCTACTAGTTTCGAGTCACAGAGGGACTCTTCATCAGGAACACCCTGGGATTGGTTGGATTATTCGAGCCGGCCAATCAGAGCGTCTAACCCGCTCTTGTTTAGATTATTTTAAAACCAAACTTATACTAAGGGTACAAGAATACTGTTAACGTGTTAACAATCCAAAAGTACTAAATATTAACTACAAGTTCCACTGTCCATAAAAACATAAAACACAACACACTCTTTTTCAAAAATCGGTTAAACCAACTAATAACCAACAAGGAAAGCTTAACACACCTTTATCCGATCCGATATCTCTCTACACTCGTTGTGTGGGCTCTATGCATCTACACTCAAACCCTCTTGACCTTAGGGGCATAAGCAGCTGTCTAACGGTTTACACCTCGGTATTTGAGCTTCCCATATATTAGAGATATTTGGGTCAACATCATACTATTGTATTGTAAGCCATGCAAAACTGATGGGGATATTTTTTTATTTCGATTGCAAAAGAGAACTGGTGTTGGATAAAAGTACTCTGGCGTTTATTTTTTTTGGACTTGTTCAAGGTATTTTGAGTTGGGTAAAGTGTGATTGAGATCGTTGTTTTTAATATTCTTGGTAATATAATGGAGTTTAGCCAGTTTAGTTCATGTTGATATACTTCTTAAGTAACCAGCGAAAAGTGAGAATGCATATTTAACAAATTCTAAAGAGCAGTAGGTAGTAGTACTATGTAGTTTTGCTAACCTTTCTTTACCTAGTGACAAGCCATTTAGTTAGTTTATGTCGTGGTGGCCCGGAGGTTTAAGACGCCCGCTTCCCATGCATGAGGGCGCGGGTTCGAAATCTACCAACGGGAAGTACCAATACGACTTTTCCGAGTTATATGTACTTTCTAAGATTATTAAACCTCACTGACAAACTGTAAATGACAATATCGTAAGGAAACCTGGGATAATAATTTCTAATTACAAGTATGAAATCGCCAACCCGCATTGAGCAAGCATGGTGATTAATGCTCAAACCTCCGTGTGAGAAGAGGTCTTTAGTCAGCAGTGGCCACTTATAGGCTGTTGATTTGACAAATTTAGAAACACAGACTCCGTACAACTACTGAGAATTTCAATTATTTACATTGTAAACTATAAACAACTTTAATTTCAACAACTCTAGCATTAAGAATTCAAAACAATAGACAATTGACACTAATTTTCGTTAAGTAAGCTCTTTAACATAAATAAATACTCTATGGTTCATTTCTTTCCCACGAAACTTCAGACCTATAGCTGTCCCTTTCACACGTATGTTAATAGAGAGAGATAAAAATAATGAGTCAGTACCATTTGTTATAATTAAGGATACTTAACTCGTTTTTAGTTTATGCGGGTGTGAAACCTTTTTGGAGGGTGTAAGATACCCGCTGAGAGTAAATTGTATGATAAGTATGGTGGATGGAGTCCGATTGTGATCTTGGGATAATTTCTAGTTTGGTACGTGGTCATAATTTGTGATAAGTGCAAATCAATGGTATGAAGACGGATTTCTGCTTCTGACAAAGTCTTCAAATAGGCCATGATAAACCAAGGCAGAAGCATGTTGGAAATAACAGTTTAATAGGTTTTGCTTTTACCTCCAACCAGGCGAGGTTCGTTTCTGGCGGGCTTTCTGCCCAACAGTAACCCAGAGCCCTGCCCCAGAGCAATGCAGCTATGCTACGATGCTGCGAAACTATGTGACCATTTCCACTGAGCTATGTAGCTGGGCAAGAAAGATGCGTACTATGCGCAGCTCGAGTATGCGATGTATCGATAGTAGGAAAGCTATCCATAGCACGCATCTTTCCATATAAAAAACATAACTTAGCTGAGTTCGTTTCCACCAGTGCTAAGCTATGTTTACTAATGAATATGATTGGTGGAAGCCAAACGCATCCACAGCAACGTAGCATAGCACGTCTCTGGTAGCAAAGCACACTGTTATCACAAACACAAGAATCCCTATCTAATCAATATATTGCTTTCGAAATAAGGGAGAATCGATTGCAATAAAAATTAAGATACAGACCTCCCCTTGGGATATTCAATCGATCAATTAGCTTTACTTCATAGTCGGAGGGGCGAATTGAATCGAGGGTCGAAAGGAATCCATTCTGAATGTGTACAATGTGAATTCTTGATCATGAATCGGATTGGGAAAGTGAGATTTTTGTAAATTCTTTAGACGATACTTTAGAGTAGTGGTTATCGCCGTACCTAGAGTCATTTAGTGGTTAGTTACCCCAGTCCTTGGCAATTGTTTTTAATACAAAATCGTTACTAAAGAATAGTTTAAGTATTCATTAAATGTCTCTGCTGCGGCAGTTAGTGCTTATCTATTTTGTTGATAAAAGTGTATGGGTTTAAAAGTAAATTGTTGAGCAAAAGGCATGATTTGTTCAAGTGTGGTTAAGGTGTTCTTAATAAATACTATGAAAATCAAACCATCACTGATGGAAAAATGGGTGTCTCTCTCTTACACCTCTACCTATCTCTTCGGAGCATAAAAAGCGTGATATCACATTACAATTAAACATTCTATAAAACTAGCACCGTAATACAAAACTTCATCGCAATCAACGCAGCAGTTTCTGAGAAAACACGAACAAGACAAACACATTTTTATCGCGCAAGAAACCGGATGCTGTAGAGAGTTGTTACAAATACAACGTTTATTGCGATTGCTTTTGAGAAGAGATTAAAACACAAGTGAGATTGGAAATTGTAACCGATTCGCCAGTAGTGGACGTATTAAGTAAAAAACCACGGCTTACTCACGTATATTAATGGAGAAAAGCTCTACTAGTTTCGAGTGACAGAGGGACTCTTCATCATGAGCAGCGTGCGTAGACGCGGCGACGTCACGCAACCTTCTCAATAGAAACTAGTAGAGCTTTTCTCCATGTACGTGAGTAAACCGTGTTTTTTTAGTTAATTTAGTATGTTTCACGATAGATATTATAAAAAGTAGTAGTATGTTTAAAAAATCGCAAAAATATAATATAAGATATTTATAATTTATAGCTTTACAAATACGAGAACGAATAGGATTTTTCAACTTTGGAATAAATACACTTTCTGACTATTTCTACAAGAATTAAATACGAGAAGATTCTAAGTAAAAGGCATATATAAATTCCAGGACACCAATAAATGTTTTTACCATATTTACACCATGACATAAACGCAAGGATGTGTGCGAGAGAAAGCCATGAATTATGGGACAACTTCGAGGTGAAACCAAGTTCAAAGTATTAAATATTTTCCATGTAAGCAAGGTATATTTTACCATAAATCAATCGAGAATGTAATTTAGCATAAATATAGGGATTTTGTTGAAGGTTTCATGCGAAATACACCTTTATTGTTGATAGGTTGTGTGATCATAAAAACGGTTGCCGAATAAGATGTCTTACGTTCTATTCCCAAGTAAATACTGGCTCATTGGAGGTTTATTAAGTAAGAAAAAAAAATCTGCTTGTTTAAAACAACAATATTTTATATCAAATATCATTTGATACACCTATACACCATTCACAAAACTTTTAACACATAAAAAGCAACATCTTTCATCACAATCAAATCAAATCAAACAACTACCCATATCTAAAAGTCTTCGATAAAAAACTCGAATACAATTTGTTACAAACATACCTACATACATACATATAGTGGTTATATCTCCCCTTAGTAGAGTCACGAGGAATTCGTTATGCATTCTTGTGTCGTGATTCAGTTGGTGGGTATGTGGTGTATGGTATGCTATGCTATGCTATGTTGGGCGATGGAAAGAGATGAAGAGAAGTTACTTTCTTATACTATATTAGTATCATTAGACTTTTAGATAAATAAATTGCTAGTGCCAAATAAATTGTTTTTCTTTCTTAGATAGATAGAATTCTTTTATTTGGCATTTCCTAAAACTTCGAAAAGGACATAATTATTCTCTCTACTTAGAATAAATAGAGAAAGAACTATTTTAATTCAATTCGTTTTAAGTTATTCAAACATTAAGCAGATATGAGGTATAGGTGACGGTATATTATAGAGTCAATTAAATGATGTACTTATATAAAAAGGAGAATGCCCATGAAGTATGGGGAAAATACCCAGGCCCGGCGCAAACGATTTGTATCTCAGTTTATCAGTATAAATGTGTAATAAAATCCCGTATAGTTACCATCGTCGAAAACGATGGCTAAATGTAAGAAATTGCTATTTGTTTTTTGTCAGGGACTATATTTAAATCGATCAGCAATGACGTGTAAAAGTGTTATTTTATAATCTATTTACAGAAATAAATATCATTTATCATTTATCATTTACGTCTTTCGGCTGGTATGATGATGATATTTAAAAGATATTACGAGTAGAAAGTATTAAAACAAATGTATACATTATCAAAACATCATGTATTAGATTATTCAAAGTTCAATCATTTTCTACATCTAATATTACATTTTGTAGTGAAAGTGCGGGATTTGCAAAACCTTGGTGCCTTGCCCACCCAAGGTAGTATATGATGGTCATCACATGGGCACAACAACCGAGCGTCCTTTTCCCAAGTATGCATGAACAATAATATTCGCCAATTGCATTTCTCCCACTACCTCTACTATATAAAACGTCTTATATCACGCTGTATTGATGAGGGGGTGATCTGTGATTGATGCTCACGGCGTATACGAAGCGTATTAACTCAATAAAATAAAAAGATATTACTAGTTTCATAAATCAAAACAATTATAAAAATTAATCCATGCTAAAATATACATATCAATTTCCAACATTTAGCCATCGTTTTCGATGATGGTACCTATATAGCATTTCATTACTCATTTATACTGATAAACTGAGATACGTATAGTTTGCGCCGGGCCTGGGTTTTTTTGAGCATTCTCCTTTAACACGAGTTACAGTATCGTAGAATTTGTGACATTTTGTCCTAACACAAAATATTTATGGTCTTTCCTCTCTTTCCTTCTTGGTCTTTGGTTATAATGATAGCTACGCATTTGCGCTTATTACAATACAAATTTAGTAAAGCTCAGCTATCAAAACATGTTAGAATACTCAAAATACCGTACGGGAAACGCTCAAAAGACTCTTTTTTCTTCAACATAGTTGTCATCGTCTCTTAGCTTAATAAAGTATAGCTCTCGCCTTGCACTGCACACAAGTACCATAAGTACACTTCGTTAACTTTTTCAAAAGATATTTTTGGGGTGTTCTTGTTAGTTCCCTTTATAGGGTGGAGAAAGATATTTTATTTGCTTCTATTACCATACCAATTCAGAGATTTTTTTCTGTGGTAACTCCGGGTTTGTGGGGTCAAATTTGTATACCATTTCTTTGGAATATCGATCTTTTTATTGTATAAGCTGGTAAATGAGCAGACGGATCACCTGATGGTAAGCAATCGTCGCCACCCATGGACATTCGAAACACCAGAGGTGCGTTACAAGTGCGTTGCCAGGCTTTTGTGGGTTAGGAATTTAAGCGATGTTGGGCAATCGAAGATTGGAAAGATTGGGAAGAGGTAATTGAGCCTCGCGTAACGTCATTCACACAATGTAAGTGTTGTTTCACGTTGGTTTTCTGTGAGGCCGTGGTATCACTCCGGTCGAGCCGGCCCATTCGTGCCGAAGCATGGCTCTCCCACACGATTCGATATAAACTGCGCAAAACTGGTACAAAGTTTTATGAATATGGATTAATTTTTAAAATATTTGATACACTTATCTACTTTGAATAATAGTGCAATACTTTTATAATATCACTTACGAAAATGACATTAGCTTCCAAAACTAAACCACCCCCATGAGATAGGGGCGTAAAAATACTATTACCTTTATTAAAAAGTTAACCATTAATCTTAACCCTTTACTCATAAAATTACCTTTACAAGTAACCCGTAAACGCTAATGTGACATACTCATGACAGATTGGTATAAAAAACCATAGATAAAAAAGCGAAACAAATTAATTATCTCTGTAGAGTCTATTTTATTTCATCTATTTTAGGAAGTAAAGAAAAAAATGTTGTTTTAAAAATAGATTGGTTTAAAGATGGCGAATTTTATTTTTAAAGTGGCTTCTGATTTTTATACTTTTCAGGTCTTTTAAATTCAGGAATATGTAAAGCTTACTCTTTTAATGATTATTTGAAATTGTACTGCCCTGTGTTCATATTGTTATCACATAATATCTACTAGCATTAGTTTATTAAGTTTAATGTTACTAACAAAGTTATGGGCATTATCTGAAATAAATGATTATTATACTTAAAGTATTTATCATTTTAATCATTCTAGATTACCACTAAACATTTTAAATATATTCAATATTCAAACAACACACCTTAATCAATTTACCAATTACAATGAAAAATACAACAAAAAATCAATTAAGACAATATAACCCGGTCTTTTATACCACAGTACAGACGTTAAAGGGTTTGTAACCCTCCACCGCTGACAGCTCGCTTCGTTAACCCCAGTAATGTATTAGGTGACGAACGACACGGTTATTTTATGGTTTGTTTATTACTGGCTGCGGCGGTAGAGGGTTAAATTCACAGCTGATTGCCTGATGCTGATGATTGAGGAATTATAGTAATTTAGTTCGATATTGAAGGGTTTATTGTCTTATAGAGTCTCGTTAGTTCAATTGTTTTAAGACATGAGATCTCCTAATTAAAATAACTCATAATTAGTATACAAGATCTTAATTAAACTGCTAACAAAAAATATTGATTTCATATAAAAATTTGGAAAGGTACATATTATTATTTTAACTAACGAACTAGGTTCGAAAAAACGGATAGCTCAAAAGTGATTTCAGATTAAGATTTCCATTGATCTTCAGTTATATCAGAATACCATTTAAAACACAATAACTCGCGCACTCAGAGTCATTTAATGGTTACTTAACCCAGTCCTTAGCAATTGTTTTCCATACAAAATCGTTACTAAAGAATAGTTTAAGGAAGCATTAAATGACTCTGAGTGTGGCAGTAAGGCCTATTTATATTTATTTTTTTGCCCTAACAATGAAACTGCTAGTCTTATTTCTATGTAATTCAATCCCACACACACAGACTTATAGACTAATCATTTTTTTAAATCTAAACCAATCAATCAAATTAGTACATACGGAAGCTTAAAGTCAGTTATCAATATTTAAAAAAATAGATAAAAAAAATCAAAATCATTGAAACGTCAACGTATCAAGACTATGTGTAATACAAGTCTAGAGCATCAAATTACTCCCAATTATATTAATTATTGACCTTGGCAACACTTTTCTTGGGACGCGGAAGCGTATCTAGTGTTGCCAATTAATTAATTACAGTTTAGAACTGCGATGCATTAATTGGTTTTGTGACGATGTCACAAAGGAGACCGAAGATCTGTTTTGTTTTCTAGGAAATATGTTTTTTTTATATATCATTGGGATGTGGGATAAAATTATTTTGTGTGCGTATACACAAGTCATCTGATGATTAGCTTGTTAAACTCAGAAACTTAACGCATAGCTTGATTTTTTGCAGTTTGGTATATCAAAAACAACAGATTGATACTCTCTATGTTTCTAACTAAAAACTGCTGACAGGATAGGTTCGAAGAACTCAACAACAAAATAAATGCATTGGACTTCAATACAATATCCATTAATATGTTTTATGGTATAAGCCGGTAAACGCCCATAGACACCTGAAACATCAGAGTCGTTACAAGTGCGTTGCCGACCTTTTGTGGCTATATTTAAGGACTGTTGGGAAATCGGGGATTGTGAAGATTGGGAAGTGGAGTAAATGGACCTCCGGTAACCTCACTCAACGCAAGCGTTGTTTCATGTCGCTTTTCTGGGAGGCCGTGGTAGCACTCCGGTCGAGCCGGCCCATTCGTGCCGAAGCATGGTCTCCCACACTTAATATACATAAATTCCAGAAAGACCAAAAATGTAACTGTCAAACTACACAATAACAAATAATACGTGGAATTTCTGTTCCAATATCTTTAATGTAACCAATTCGCTAAATAAAACCTTGTGCACTTTAATTGACATTGACCCGTGAGCCATAAGTATCAATAAAGGATGCACCTTCGTTTATTGTGTGATTCATAATGTACCAATCTGTACTAAATTGTGCATGTAGCTGGGAGAGTGTTGAATCGGACAATTGATGGTCTTTCTAATTATTTTTGTTTATGTCCTTTGAAATCGACTTGTAAAATACTTGAGATATGGGACGATAATTCAGTTCATCTTAACTTCAATATATCTTATGTTGCAGTCAAACTAATATTATAAATGTGAAAGTTTGTATGTTTTGGATGTTTTGTCCATCACGCTGAAACTAATGAACGGATTTTGATGAAATTTGGTATACAGACAGTAGTAGTATGAGCAGACTTTGGTGATAAAATACTTTTTATACCATGAGAACACGGACGAAGCCGCTGACAGAAGCTAGCTTTATCTAATTTTTTATCCAATCAAATAAGATTAGTAACATAATTTTGAAATAGCTAAATCACCCAATAAAACTTTCAAAATATAACTATTAACTAACTCTAAAACATTTAAAATATGCCCATAAAATCAAGAAACCATGTCAAACGATATACCACACGCCGCAAATTAGTTTTATGGCCACAGACAACATAACCTCTAACTCAACTAGTAGCGTAATGTCAAATTTCGCGCCAAACCGCCATCTTGTCACGCTACCAAACACGCACGATAAAAATTAATTGTTGTCGATGAACTAAGTTATGGATCCTGTATTCGTTTCCATGGAGTTATTAGAGAATTGACCGCGGTGCCTGGGTAACCGGCTGCCGCGCAATGTATTCGATTCCCACACGGACCAATTCTTTGTGTGATCCACAAAGTGTTGTTTCGGGTCTCGGTACGTTTACTTGTACTTATCTGTAAACGGTTGGCGCGGTGCTTGGGTAATCAACTGCCGTGCAATGGGTTCGATTCCCGGACGGATTCACGGAGTAATTTCTTGTGTGATCCACAAAGTGTTGTTTCGGGTCTGGGTACGTGTACTTGTATGATTGTAAACATACCCACGATACAGGAGAAAATTCAAGTGTGGGGCGTAATTTATAAAAGTGTTTTGTATCACCATAATTGCATAATTATTGAAAAAACCTTTGAGACAAATTCATTTATAATACCTAAGGTTGATAACGGCTCACTTTTCGTTCTATGCATGGTTAAAAATATTTTTCAAAGCTCAACAAACAAGATGTTACTTGTTTAAGAGACAGACAGACAGACAACCATACATATAAACATGTTACGTTACGGATGACTCTCGCGTCACGCGAATGTAGGCTCGTTAGAGAGTGTGTGCTAATGAGCCTTCGAACTGATGAGTTCAATATATTTTATAGCTGTCAAGGTGATCTACGGGTTTCGATGTGTAAACACCATGTTGTTACATGCTGGAGGGGTTTACAGTGAGTCAGGTTAGCTTGTAACAATTTTATTTGAGTGAGTTGTGACATTTTGTAACACATATTTAAGTTTAAAATGTCTTTTTCGAGTCTGCTTCAGAAATATTTAAGTTGTTATTTAAGACTTTGACTGCCAATAAAAATGCAAATCCTCCGTTAGCGCCGGTCACTATTGCCCCCCATGGCGTTTAATATGTGAACCAACATAAAAATAAGGTTCTCAACTTAACCTGTATGATGTTTGTTTGTTTGTGCGCGATTATCCCGCGTTTGTTGAACCGATTTTGATGCTGTTATCAGCATAGTATTTTATAGATTTTAGGGATATTAATTACCTGACTTAAAAAATACAGGTGGTAAACAAAATTGAAAGCGATTTCCGTTTTTAAAAAAGTCTTTTAATTCTTTTCGATCATCGGATTGTTACTTAATTAATTCGAATCGAAAATATCCCATCAAAAAAACCCTACCAGCCTTTGTCCTGAACACTAGCAGTCACAAAACAAATACCTTCACTACACTAAACAGTTTGACGTGCTTATAAGCAATTAATTACAAATATGTCACGCTGATTATAAAAGATAAACTATAATAATTCAGTAATGAGCGTGAACCGCGCATAATGGGTGGCACGGTGCAGTACACACTACACAGCTACCCCACGACGACACGTGGCTGAACACCATCGCACCAGTTGTATTTGAACTATCGTTTATAGTTTTTAGTTAGAATTGATCGCAAAATGGGAATGTATTTTTGGAAAGACCATAATAATGTTCATGCGACCGTAATGTACACCTCTGCCTACCTCTTCAGGGATAAAAGGTGTGACGTTGCAACTTGCAACATACTAATATTAATAATCAAGGATTGGCCTTGAGTTTCTATAGTGCATACAGGGATAATTGCCGGCTTTTTTTAAGAGAGGAAGGTCATCAAATGACTCCTCCCGCCTTGAGAGAGACGAGAGGGATTGTTAAACTCTTACTGACTAAAAACCACCCCGTTCCTACTCCTGCTTTTCAAGCCGGAACCCCGGTAACCCAACGATGTCTCATTTCAGTTAGATTAAAATTGAACAATGCGCTTTTACAAGTTGGCTTCGGTTCCTCGTATGATTTCCAAAGGTCTTTGTGGTCCCGTGAATGGAAGTCAAATTAAGAACCGACTTGTCGGTAATTCCCTGAAGGAATAGAAGTAAATAGATTGAAGTATCAGCAAGAAAGAAGCATCCATTTTGACAATTTCGTTTTTGTTCTTATTATGATTTTAAGCTCCGAGCATAGGTACTTACTCAAATTCTTTACTCTCTTCTTAATCTGAATTGGGTTGGGAATATTTACCTGTAACAAAAAATAATAAAATAACATTAATTACATAGTTCCTCATAATTTAAAAATAAAACTACCGTTTAAATCTAATCAGTTAACAAGACTTAAATCTAAATGCTACTCAAAGAAATTAAAGTATAATGCAAGATTTTTATCAAAATCTAAATGAATCCTATTGTATACAAAGTTCCATCTAAATCGATTCAGCAATTTTTGCGAAACAGTTAACAAACAACTTAACACTTTAACAAAATATTGCTTTAATAATAAAAAGTCCTTTTGTAGTCCAATTTATTTTGCAAAAGCAATAGCAACAGTACTGAGAAACAATCTTGTTTTTGCTCGTTAGGCGAAAAAACAGGAAGTTTCGGAAACGATAAGAAGTAAGTAGCTGAAAACACAAAAATTTTAATGATCTTTTCGAAATGAACAATGCATTTGTTTAGAGTTGAAAACGGTGAAACAAAACTTGGCTATAGATAGCCTTATCAGGAACAAACATGGGTCATTAAAATTGGTAAATTCAACTTTTTGCTTGTTAATTAGTGATGTATTTTTTATTTTGTCATATAAGATTTAAGTAGCTAGGAATAATTATTAATCTAAACTAACACATTATTTACAACTTAAAAATACCAAAAAAATAAGGAATAAAAACTAACTTAAAACTAAAATAAAGGCAATAGGCGTGGTTAGGTGTGGTTAGGCGTCGAAGTACTCGTCCGCATCGCTGTCATTGGGGAACGTTCCCAGAAGACTGGCCGCATTGCCACGTTGTATGGCAATGCTTATCTTTTGACCGAAGAAATAGCCAGCCTTCTGGTCACGCGTAGAGTCGAATAGCTTATGTGCAATTTCTTTATATAGAGAATGTGCACCAGGACCCCATGGCCCAAGTGTTTCGACCCCAAACGGATTATTAATTACGGTTATTAATTACTTGGTTTAGGTTTGGGTTTTATTAAGTTAAATGCGTTCACATGAAACCTTACATTTTAGGAATTTGCTGAAGGTAAATTTATATTTTACAAGTTTGGCTTGGAACCTCACTAAGACTTTCACATGAACTGCAGTTCTAGCTGAAGACACCATATTGAATTATTTATAGGTACTAAGATTATTAAAAAAATAAAAGTTCTAATATGTGTATACTTTAAATTTTAATTGGAAATTGTCTGCCTCGTATTCAGTAGCTATGCATGCTTTTATTTTATTTTTTTTTGATGGGGGAAATTCATCCAATGACTTCTCTCGCCTTGGGCGCGGCGAGAGGGAGTGTCAGACTCTTACTGACTAAAAACCACCCCGTTCCTACTCCTGCTTTTCGAACCAGAGCCCCGGTATACCCGCTAGGTAGTTATGCATGCTACAACACATTTAACATACATTAGACAAACATAACAATTTACACTTTAACAAACAAAACTGTGTATACCAAAACATGATTAAAATTACCATTCCGTGTTAAATAAAGTAATTTCATGTCCGAAAATTAACTGGTTAATTTACTTTTAACGGTGTGCTAACATTAATCTTACACTAAAAAGCTAATTAACTAAAACCCTTTTAGTTTAATGTTATAATAGTGTTAACTGATATAATAATGAGTTCAAAATTAAACGTATACACGAATTTTGTTTAACATTTTAACCGATTAACTTGTCAAAAAGGAGTATTTATAGTTTATTTTCATAATTTTAGACAAAATAGTTAAACACAAGGAGTCGGGAATTGGTAAGATTGGGAAGGGGGACTCCTGGGCCTCCGGTAACCTCACTCACACAACGAAACACAACGCAAGCGTTGTTTCACGTCGGTTTTCTGTGAGTGGTATCACTCCGGTCGAGCCGGCCCATTCGTGCCGAAGCATGGCTCTCCCACACGCCCTCTAGACAGTCCACAGCTCCAGATAATCATAACCTACATTATAATTTAGCCACAATAATCTCCAGGTTGGCAAAAACTACAGTTTGAAGTTAAAAATAAACGAAACAGAGACCACACAGTAAGATAAGTTCAAAAACACACTTGTAGCATAAAACCCTAATCAAAACATACAAGTCTATTTATAAAACTAACAAAATTTAACCACAATCTTAATAATATCCACCACAGATAGGGCCCAGTAGGGCTGATGCCCGATCCGGAGCTGCGGACAACGTAACAGGTTACCGGGGCTCCGGCTCAAAGCAGGAGAAGGAACGGGGTGGTTTTTAGTCAGTAAGAGTCTGACACTCCCGCCTCACCCAAGGCGAGAGAAGTCATTGGATGATTATTCCCTTCTCAAAAAAAGACTTAATAATATTATATTATCCCTAATTCTGTTAAGGTTCAAGTTATACTGGTGATCCAACCCAATGTTTACGTTTCGGGTCATAATTTATGACATCCAGACATTTTTCATTTTGACGATAATTATGTTTTGTCTGCGACTTAGGGGCTTATGGACTTTGGGGGGCTTTTGGAGGTGATTAAAATGAACACATCACGCTTTTGCAATGTGGGGTCAGACAGGCATGTGTATGTGATGGATTGATAGCCGTGTTTTTATGTTGTGTTGTCAATTCTTAAAATTGGGTCTCATTTTTGTAATTGAAATGTTTGTTGTTTTTAAAGTATGTTTAAATTAAACTTAGTGTGATTAAAATGGTGGAAATTAATAACAGACCTCGATTAAAATCTTGGAAATAAAATCGATTTTTGACATGCCTTTGACTGCTATCAGAAAACTGTTGAAGGCAAGTCCTCCGCTAACTTTAGTCACCGGTGACCTACGTGGTTAACAAATGAATTTTATGTCATCGATCCAAAGATTTTGGTATCAGAATGATTACTACTTTTGGACATTAAACGTCGCTTTTTAATCAAAAACAAAAAAAACGCCATTAACTCCCAGCTCGATCTGAAAATCTAACCCTATACACCTTGCTTACCAGTCACACTTGCAACTACTTGACCAACGAGGTATCAAACTTTTTTTAGATATTTTTTCCACGGAAATTAAAGTTTTTATACAAGTAATTAGATATTGTTTATATACTAAATTGTAACCTAATTCTATCTAGATATAATATTATCTATTTATTTACAGTTCATTGGTCTAGTATTAAAATGTGTTATGTGGTTAATATAGTCAAAAGTTATTTATTCATTACTAGTGATTGATAACTTTGCAAAATAGTCATTAAGTCAATATTGATTTAGTTCAAAATAAATGTCAAGTGATATTGATAGGTTTAGAAAAGTAATTTGATTATATATTCAAGGATATTTGTTAAGCACAAATATTCTCAGGCGAATTATTACCTATATTTTGGTTTTAACCGACTTGAAAAAAAGGACATTCTCAGTTTGACCTGTGTGTATGTATGTTTATGTGCGATTATCTTGCATCTGGCTGAACCGATTTTTCTGCGGTTTTCAGTATAGTATTTTTCAGACGAAAGAAAAAAAAAGTGATGCACTCTTGCAAAAGCGGCGTCCTTTTTTAAACAAAAAAATTCTTAAATGACACAAACCTGGGCAAACACGATCGCTACTTTAAGCTCAACTTCAAGTTAAATCATCAATCGTAAAAGTACAAAAACACATAACAACGAAAAACAACACAAGTTTAACTTAAAAATAAACTTACAACTGTAAGGAAAACAATAATAACTCTTACCCCATACACCGGGAATCAAACCTGAACCAGCTTAATGCGCTACTTAAGTAAGTCAACAATGAGTCACCGCTGAAAATATTGGCCCTTTGTACTTCATGTACGAATACAAACGTCGGGCTGCATTTACACCGAACTGTAATGTTGGTGGTCAAAAGCAGCCGTTATAACTTTATTTTAGTGTGATTTATAGTAAAAATGTCGCAGTTTTGGAGATATAAGCACCAGTAAATTTTGGGTACATACTTTAAAAAAAAAACGTTGCCCCACACGGGTGCGTTACAAACGTGCAAGTTCACCTACACATGACACCCAGACCCGGAACAACAATTTGTGGATCACACAAAGAGTTGTTCCATGCGGGAATCAAACACCCTACACGTTGCAGTCGATTGCCCAGCCACCGCACTAACTGTATCCAGTCATGTACTGGCACAATCCTAATTATTTCTCAAATCGAATTATTTATTTTATCTTTACTATTTTGAAACGCTCAAATTAATTAAAATAAAAAAGTTAGTGTTCAAGGATACTTTATCAGTTAATACTGACAAAATAGTATGTAGTTGTTAGTGGAATGTTTAGTAAACGGTTCCAATGCCTGTTTTAGAAAAATATCGGACAATATTTGTTACCTAATTAAAATATACTAATGCTGTTAATTGTAAATATTTTTTTTATTAATTAATTGTTAATTTAACAAGCTCGGTGCAAACGCGTCCACGTTATAAATAAGTGCGGGTGCTTGAAAAAACAAAAGGGTGCGAATTGTTTTAGCAAAACGGCCAGCCCATTGTCTACAAACGATTCTGACGTTTATAGCTCACATAATAAAGATTTATTTTATTTGCACACCCGCTCGTATATTTAGCCTTAACAAAAAGTGTTTTTGAGTACTTTGAACGACTTTTTTTTTGGTTTTTTGAAGAACTGCGTGAAGTTTTATTAGGTTGAGTAAAAAGGTTTTATATTAGTGTAATAAACTTGAGAGGTGATTAAGTATTAAGTACTTCATGAGCCTAAATGCTATAACATTTGTGAAAGCTGGATAAAAGACTTGGTTAATTATTATGATATCGGCTTACTCACGTAACTGTTAGACTAGTTTCACGCTGTTGCAGCACGACAATAGCGGAATGCTGCTCATGAATATGAGCCTAGAATAGCTAGAAACTAGTCGAGTTCCTCGTCAAACAGTTACATGAGTGAGTCGATAACATAATAATGAAGTTAGTATGTCTCACGAAAGTTATAGGTAATAAATAAAAGACTTGGTGTTTATAATATTTAGAGTCTATATTTTTTTTAACATAAACAAGAATTCATATTATTATTTATTATGATGATAAGTGCTAAAATTGTCGATGTGAAAGGGGGTAGGGGCTTACCATAATCCCCACGCCTGGTAGTAGATGCAGGAAGTGGCTTGGGGGATACCGTTTTGTTTGATGATGATAAAGCGCTAAAGGCAGTCCTTATCACAGAAAGTAATCATTACACTCCTTTTTGGGGAGTCGGTTAAAATCACTTTCTTTCTTTCTTTCTTTCTTTCTTTCATTCATACAAACACTATCGCAAAACTATTATCTATGAATGTAAGCAGTGCACCCCGGTCTTTCTAATCAGATGTTACTCGTGTACACCCAACGACGAAGGGCCTCAGATACGTTATCAACGCTTACGTTGCGCCACTACTTACTGATAACAGGAAATCTTGTGTCTTCCGCGTTTATAGGGCAGGTTGTTACATGGGTAGAAAGATTTGATATCTTTAAATTAATATGTGTTTGTTAACTTGTATGTTTGTTTGTACCCACGATACAGGAGGAAATTCGAGTGTGGGGAAATGATTTAAAAAAATATTGTAAATGGGAAAATATGTTTGGTTGTTTGTTTGTCCTTTCTTCACAGCTCAAGGGAGTGATTGTATGATATAATTTTTTTATGTGAAGTTAGTTGAGGGGCTCAAGAGTGACATAGGCTACTTTTCGTCCCTTTCTAACCCTCCATTTTCCTAAAATGGGGCTGGAAGTTGGTACGGAACATTCCGCAATTTTCAATATAGAAGGCTAAAATATGTGACTATTAATTTGCGATTTAATAAAAAATCGCGGAACATACTTTTTTTTTAATTTGCTTTTTGGCAATCTGTATTTTTTCCTCTTTCTAGCCATTTTTTGGGAGAAAAACTAAAAAGCCACAGTAGATAACACATAACAAAATCGACACAAACAAACATAACCACATAACATAACTAGTCACGAGTACAACAGCCATTAACTCGTGTACCTAAATCTAAATATATCAAAAGCCATTACACCGCCGGGGAATCGAATAAACAGTAGTAAATCCTCTTCAGATTGATCGTCTGATGGTTAAATATAACCGTAACTGACGTCTATTTAACGGGCTGTACCGTACACTAATAATCGGCTTTGTGATTTTCATTATTAGTAGGATCAAATAGGTGAAAACAAAGAAACAACTCAAGTAAAACGAGTAGACTGATCACCTGATGGTAAGCAATCGGCGTCAACAATAGACACTCGCAACACTAGTTGCAAATGCGTTACTGGTCTTTTGTGGGTTGGGGATTTGTGACTGCACGGTTGGTGTGGTGGCTGGGTGACCGGCTACTTCATTATTAGTAGCAATAAATAGATAAAAACAAAGAATCTTGAATGATCACCTGATGGTAAGCAATCGGCGTCAACAATAGACACTCGCAACGCTAGAGAAGCTATAAGTGCGTTGCTGGTGTTTTGTGGGTAAAGGATTTGTGACTGCATAATTGGCCCGGTGGCTGTGACCGGCTGCCGTTGATCGAGTCAAATTGCCTACAGGACACCCTGCGCCAGACAATCCACAAACAGGGAGAGATGGCGGGAGATCTTGAGGAAAGTAGCATCCACCTCCAATACAAATACGGCCACCTCAACGTGACCACAACCGCTCTGCCAAGAACGAAACGACAGGGAGCAGACTTTTCTCCTATTATTTTAGTATTTTCAAAATCACGTACATAACGGCACAGTTATCTCTCATCTGGTTAGGCAGAGACCGAGGAACGCCAAATGACACAAATCTAGCACACCTCTTTCACTATTTCGGCGCGTTGCGTTCCGCGCGCGCCTCATAAAGCCATCAGACCACCACAGGTGGGACCCAGTAAGGCTGATGCCTGATCCGGAGCTGCGGACTACCTAGCGGGTTTTACGGGCTCCGACTTGAAAAGCAGGAGTAGGAACGGGGTGGTTTTTAGTCAGTAAGAGTCTGACACTCCCTCTAGCCTCGCCCAAGGCGGGAAAAGTCATTGGATGATTTTCCCCCTTTAAAAAAAGCATATCTCTTTCGCTTCTCTCTTCTTACTGACAGACAGATTAAATAACCATTCATAAGACGCATTACAATCTCATTTAAGCAATGATAGTAATAGCGATATACTCATATAAGAGCCGGAATTGGGTCGCCGCTCAAATTCATTATACCGGCCTTAAATTATACCACACACAATGAAATTACAATATAAACAATACAAGCTCCGAAGCTAATGGATTCATCAATCATTCAATCGTTCAATTCGTACATATCATTCATTTCGTTCAATCATTCATCAGTGATTCATGGAATCGATTCATTTTGATTGCTTTATCTCGGATTAAACTAATATTGGACTTGAATGCAGTTGTGATAATGTGTTGTTGTGCTAATTAGATTAAGTACGTGGTATTAAATTGGTGTGAGTAATATTTTTTCTTTTTGTTGATTATTGTAAGATATTTTCTTAAGGAAAGTTTTGTTGTGTTGTGCAATAATACTTGTATTTTTTTTTTTGTAAAAGTGCATGAATTTCCATCCTATTTCATGATGTTCTTCAGTCTTTAATCTTTTTTTTTATAATATAAGCTGGTAAACGAACACTTGATGGTAAGCAATCACCGCCGCCCATGGAAACCCCAAACACCAGGAGCGTTCTAAGTGCGTTGCTGACCATTTTCAGGATTAGGAATTTAAGGGTTGTTGGGGAATCACTGTACATTATAAATGTACTTATCTAAAGTTTTTTTTAGGTTTCTAACAATTTTTGTCATAAACTCAATAATCCACTAATCTATTACAAAGTATCATTATAATCTTCATAATAAATACCTTTATCTCTGTTGTATAACAAAATCGATAATTAGCTAAATTACTATTTCAAATACGCGATCCGTGGCACGTCAGCAACTCTTTAAACCACTATGTTGTGATACAAATTCAATGAATTAAATTATGTTATCGGCTTACTCACGTAACTGTTTGACGAGGAACTCGACTAGTTTCAAGCCATGCTCGTAACAGCCCGTAATCGACTGCACGGTTGACGCGGAGGCTGGGCAACTGGCTGCCGTACAACGTGTAGCGAGTTCGATTTCCGCACGGAGCAACTCTTTGTGTGATCCACAAACACATGTGCATGTGAAATTATATGTCTGTAAACGCACTCACGATACAGGAGAAAATCCTAGTAAAAAACGTTGTTCCAACAACGTTTTTTTAAAAAATCGCCGCGTCGTATTTCATCGCGCTGCTCAAGAATATGAGCCTCTAGAATAGCTTGAAACTAGTCGAGTTCCTCGTCAAACAGTTACGTCAGTAAGCCGATAACATAATAATTAATTTAGTATGTCATATAAAATTCAAAGAATCTTACCAATGTCATCACAAATGCCAAAAGATTATAAAACAGCCTCTCCCATATCAAGGGCAGAAAAACAATCTTAATTAGTAATCTCAACCTTAACGTAAAGGTAATAAATCATAAATTCATATCTCATTACTGTCGCAACATCACACCCACGTGTCAACGAATTCTTATCCAACTTTAACATAGTCAAAGTTACGTCATTATTACAAGAGTATGTTGACAGTTTGTAAACACGTGTTTAAAGGTGAATTATGTAGAAAAAACGTCTTTATTACGTAGGGATTATGATTGGTTTTTGTCATTCTTGTTTTAGTTTAGCTGTTTATTTTTCTATGGTTTCTATTCGTTTCACTTTGCAAGAGAAGTTTTGACATGACATGAGACATGAGAATCGAATCCTCAGAGAGCTGCTTGTTCGGCAGACACAAGCTATAATAAATAAGACTCTTTCCTATGCTGAAAATTTATACTTGCTATTACTACTACTTTATTCTTTATTCTACTACTTACTATTTTCTTGAAAATAGGTAATTAAAAATCTAAAATCTCGCTTAAGCAACAAAATTTACATTCCTTTCATTCAAATCAAATTTAATCCACTCTTTTACATTATTTTCAAGAACTAAAGAGTATTAGATCAAGTACTTACTTACACTATGAAAGTACCTGATAACAATAGCGAAGATAACAGACGGAGATAATATAGTTAGGTACCTATATCTCTAAACTAAGGTTGCCAACCATCTTTCTAAGGGCCTTTCCAAACGAAGTTAAAGTCAAAGTATTTATTTCAATTAATCCTAAATTAGGCACTTTTGAAACGTCAAATTGAATTGTCCGTCAGTCTGTCAGTCAGTGAAGCTAGGTGCTCGAAACGAGCAAATGGATCTCCTGGATGGTCAGTGATCAGTGGCTACCCATGGACATATACAACACCAGAAAAATTACAAATGTATTGCTAGTAAATTTATTATTTTTTATGGTATAATCGTTATCATCATCGTACCTGATGGTAAGCATTCGACGCCGCCCATGGACACCCGAAATACCAGAGGCGAAGTATTTCTTTCTTTCATTATACTTAACTTTTTTTAAAAAAGGAAAGTGCCTTCAAATGTTAATTGCGAATTTCCAATATTTCAAGTCAAATAATATACCTACCTAAAACCTTCTCCTTAGTCTGAAAAATACTATGCCGAAAACCGCATCAAAATCGGTTCACCCAAACGCGAGATAATTGCGCACAAACATACAAACATACTGGTTAAACTAAGAACCTCCTTATATTTTGAAGTCGGTTAGAAAAAAGTTAGCAACGGCCCTAATTCTTATCAGCCAAGAGTGTTATCAAATCTGTGGCGTTGCTCAAGAGATGAAAATCCGGTGTCACGGTACTTAGGTACCTACTTGTCATATACATATATACATACATACATACATAGTTTACATAATTATGTTGTAATCTACGTTAGATAGTAGTTGATAATTGACAATGGTTCTTCTTTAAGTAAGATAAGGTAAGTTAAAGTAAGGTATTGGCCTTTTTAAGGGGGGAAAATCATCCAATGACTTCTCCCGCCTTGGGTGAGGCGGATGAGGAGTCATTATGTTTGCACGGCTGGCGCGGTGGCTGGGCAACTGGCTGCCGTGCAACGTGCAGTAGGTTCGATTTCACGGAGCAACTCTTTGTGTGATCCTCAAATTGATGTTCAGAGTCTAAGTCAAGTGTATGTAAACTTGTATTTTTGTAAACGCACCCAAGACACAGGAGAATATCCTAGTGTAGGGCAACATTTTTTTATATAAAAGGAGTATTAATTGAGCGGTGGCATTACGTGCCATAATGTGCAGCTCTGCCTACCCCTTCAGGGATTAAAGGCGTGACAATATGTATATATGTACGATACGTATTAATTAATGATTTATCCCTAAAAACTTCTACCTATAGACTACCTAACGGGTTTACCGGGGCTCTGGCTTAAAAAGCAGGAGTAGAAACGGGGTGTTTTTTAGTCAGTAAGAGTCTGACACTCCCTCTCGCCTCGCCTAAGGCGAAAGAAGTCATTGGATACCTATACCCATTTAGGTATAAAAACGTGATAACCCATTCTCGAACAACAAGTACTATACAACTACTACAAATGAATTAAACAATTACTATGTTAATAAGACGCTTAAAATTCTACACCGCAAGTCGACGTAGGCATTGTTTTTGCAATACTTTAATAAATTAATTAAAAACACGTATATGTTAGTTAATTACGTCATATTCATTACTTACCTATATATCTTTAATGGTTCTTTTAACAAAGACAATGGAATTAACGTGTGATCCATGAAATTGACACTGTCTTATTTTAAACTGGTTTTAAGTAGTTAACCGATTTCAAAAAAGAAGGAGGTTTTCTGTTTAGCGATTGGGCGAAACGATTTTGATTGCGGTTTTCAGAAAAATATTTGTTACACTTGAAGTCAGTTAAAAGAGTATGGAGTTTCTTGCTCTTTCTCTATAGGAATCTACACGATTTATTTTATTTGACGTTCAAAAGTGCCTTCCTGGTCTAATTGAAATAAATTATTTTGACTTTAAGACGCCTGCTTATCATGTCATGCATGAGAGCGCGGGTTCGAAACCTACCAAGGGTAAGTACCAATGTGAATTTTTCCGAGTTACATGTACTTTCTAAGATTATTTAGACACCACTGACAAGTAGTGAAAGAAAAACATCGAGAGGAAACCTGGGCTTATAATTTCTAATTATAAGTTTGAAATCGCCAACCCGCATTGAGCAATCCTGGTGATTAATGCTCAAACCTTACGAGAAGAGGCTTTAGTCAGCAATGGCCATTAATAGGCTGTTGATGATGTGATATATATAATTCTAATCTACTTTGACTTAGTAGACAATAAATTCCCTCTAAACAGGGCGTGATACATAATTCTAGACTACAGACTATTTCTATTATTCTAATACTAATCTAGACTGAAATTAATTGGCAATTCCCTGAACCAAATTAGTGTAAGTGTGGCCACTAATCACCACTTATTATTAAGGTTTACACAGCTTGGAAAGGAACACGAAATGTGCGTGACTGATAACCATGAATGCTGCCAAGCCCGTTTTGATGATCGCCGTGAAGCTCGTAAAATTTTTGGAGGTGGTATATCGGTTGAGGTATTGTTGTGAAGATTTTTTTGGCTTGTGCTATTTACTGTAGTGTTGCCCAGCAAGAGTCTTGCAAGTCTCGCATTTACCAATTAGCCAACTTTATTTTTTTATACGATTATAATTCAACTGTATTAACTACCCGGCAAGAGTCTTGCCAGTCTCACAAATAAATTCCTATTAGCCTAATGCTATTTTTTATATGTTAGGTGCTTTTGATCTTACAATGACGAAACAGAGTAGCTAGCATACTATATTTTGAGGTTGTTTAATAGCGGCCACACCTTACAATATAACTGTATAGTTAAATCTGCAAGTTAAATCTTAGTTAATACTACAGTTAATACAGTTAAATTATAATCGTATAAAAAACTAAAGTTGGATAATTGGTAAATGCGAGACTTGCAAGACTCTTGCTGGGCAACACTAATTTACTGTGACTTAAGACACGATAATTTCCTGTTTCGTCTGCAGCCTTCAAATTATCTAACGTCAGTGATATCCTGTTACTTTTGTATTTATCGCATTCTATTAATATATGCTGAACATCGTCAAGTAAAATATAATGTGTGGTTGTATTTCTTACCTGTAACTCAACGGGCCTTGCATATTGTATGAATAAATGTCCTTAAAATATAAGATTTTAAAAAAGACACGATAATGACACTTTTTTCGCACTACACTAGTATTTTAGTCAAGTAGTGAGAATTTAGTAACTCTCTCTCTCGCTTCCATTTTGGTAAAGAACAAGGCATTTTTATTAGAAGATAACTAAAAAATTTTCTGTAATAAATAGGCAGGTAATTATGTTCAATAAATTATAGAAACATACACGTAAACAATTACCTAAAGAGCTTCATATAATTACCAAAATAAAATAGGCTTTAATTCCATAGGTATAGCTACTATAAATCACTTAAAAAGATATCATTTGCTACTCAACAATGCTTCTTATAACAAGAGACATAAAGACCATTAAAAAAAGAAACAAAACATCGATTGAAAAAAAATATAATAGTAAGAAACAACCGCATCCAAATATTTCAACGCCGCGCGCGACAGTTACAAATGTAGCAGCGATAATACGTAGCTAATTAATTAGATGGGTTTCTTGAACCCTGGGCAAGAGGGGGGACTGTATTACCTGCTTTCCACGAATATAATACAAGTAGATATACATAGCTATAAAGCTATGTATATACCTATAAAGGTAGGCCACAGGGTTTGTTGTAATATGAATTTGAGCAAAAGTTTGCAATTATTTGCCTGGAAATTAGCGGGGAGGCTAGCTATAAACTAGGATACGGTTACTGTTAACACAATCAACTCTTGCTACTCCTGGAATACACAAATGTATTTAGAACCAAAGTAATTTAAGTATTTATTTCTGTATAAGGGATTTGTAATCTTTTGGTAATAAATCAATTCAATCCGTAAGTTGTGGGCAGAAACTAAATATTGAAATATGTATAGCATTAAAACGCTAGTCGAAAGAGTGAACAGAAAAATATAGCATAGGATTCACAATGACTTTCAAAACTTAATGACTATACTTTTCTATTCGGTGGATCGATTAGTACCTATTTGAACACCATTTGTCTAGAGACCGTGGTACGAATGGTACGATACCAGAGAATAAAAAAGAAATGATATAGTATGCGACGACGAAAAGGGTTTACAAATACCTAATTGTAACGACATATAAGCTAAGAGTCTAATCTTAAACCCTACTCGTATTTTCCAAAAATGGTGATGTTATTACACACCTTTATGAAAATAGAGAAAATTTTGAAAAGGAAACATTAAATGATATTTTGTTTGAATGGATGATCGAACACGAGATTCCATGTTCAATATTGATTCTTGACTACTAATGAGATCATCCAAAACATAAATATAAATAATAATGGCACAAAATAGTACGTTTAAGACTGCGAATGATTCCAAAAAGATGTTGTTTACCTTCGTACACAGCACGACAATTACCAACCAATAATTGGAAAAAGATGCCGTGTGAAAAATAAAACTACAAGCCGATTGGTATTGTCATGGTTCTGCATGTATTTTTTTAATGAAACTTTGCCCCACATTTTTGAATTTTGTCCTGTGTCGTATGTGCGCTTACAAACAAACTATTTCACATACACATTAAATTGTTGTACTAGGTCTGATCCAGTAAAACAATTTTTGACAGAGCAGACGGATCACCTTATGGTAAGCAATCGCCGCCGCCCATTGACACTCGAAACGCCAGGTGCTTTATAAGTGTGTTGTCGGACTTTTGAGGATTAGGAATTTAAGGGTTGTTGGGGAATCGGGGATTGTGAAGATTAGGAAGGGGTAATTAGGCCTCCGATAACCTCACCACACAACGCAGGCGTTGTTTCACGTCGGTTTTCTATGAGGCCGTGGTATCACTCCGGTCGAGCCGGCCCATTCGTGCCGAAGCATGGCTCTCCCACACTTATATATTCTCTTGTTTTATAAATGATAAATGATATTTATTTTGCAAATAGGTTACAGTGCAAATAGGTTACAGTGTGTGTGTCTTTTACACGTCAATCACTTAAATAACTAGATGAGACCGGCATTTCCTACCGGACTACTCTGAGAAGAAATGCCAACAGCCAAGGAACCTTAAAACTCCACCGTCGAGCAGTCTGACAAGTTTAAAAAAAAAAGACAAAACAATACCACATTGACAATGTGAATTACTTCGCGAAACTGTCGTGTAATGAAAACGTAACATTTTATTGCTGTCATTACATTCATTGCAGCGACGAGCTAATATATTGTACAGAGCTTGTTACGAACTATTATTATGGGGACCGATATAATTTATGTCTGTGTGTATTATATGAGTTTCTTTTATATAATTGTCTTGTTTTGTGTATGGGTTGGTAAGGTAGGTGTACTAATGTGGTGTAAGGAAATCATCCAATGTCTTCTCCCTTCTTGGGTGAGGCGAGAGAGAGTGTCAGACTCTTACTGACTAAAAACCACCCCGTTCCTACTTCTGCCCTTCAAGCTGGAGCCAAGGTAAACCTGCTAGGTAGTACGCAGTTCCGGATCAGGCATCAGTCCTACTGGGTTCTATTTGTGGTGATCTGATGGCTCTTTGAAGCGTGCGGAACGCGACGCGCCGCACGCATGGGTCTGGTTTTGGTCTTGCTCGCCACTTATATTGCATTTGGGTCAACTTTTGGCCACCATATAGCCTGATAGTAAGCGATGATACGGCCTACAATTTAACCTTCTTTAAACTCTTAATTATGAAAGATGATAAACCTATAGGTCATTTAACCTCACCTATCCTAAAGGACAGAGTCTACATGCATTAAAACTGCATTCACTTGAGGTACGCCATTTCAGCAAAAAAAAAAAGAATCAAAAAAAATAGAGCAGCAACCACCACCTGACATAGACATCATTTCACAGACAATTCCAATAACGAGACACGAGTCTTAACCAGACAAAAACCGCTCCAATTATTATAACTTCAAAAAAAAAGGAAAAAAAAAAACAAAGCAACAAGAAGAATGAATCCATCCATCTAATTCACACGTCGAACAAAGAAACAAAAACTAGTCTAGTCCGATCTAAAAGTCTATTGAAAACAGATCTAAATAAATATTGACTAGGTAGTAATAAAAAAGTGGAACATAATTATGTCAAGCTAAAATGAACCTTGTGTACATAGTAATAGTAATTAGTTAGGAATCTAGTTCACTTATATACTAAGTAGGTGTGTTATCTATTATTTTGATTGGTTATTGCCTAGAGAAATGGGCCACTATTAAATTATAAGGCATGGGTCGTAGGTGGGTTAAAATATTTTGTATCGACTTGTTTTATCAACTGCTCTAAATTAATGAAGAAAAATATCGAATCTGACATTTCTTTAGACAGTAATATGAAGAATTGCAGATATTTTACACATCAAGTTTACCCAGCCTGTCCATTTTTCTCTCGATGTTCGGCATTTTTACAAAGAAATAATGTTGAAAATCGCTTAAGAAGCCTATACAAGGTCAATCGAAAACGTAAATAAGAAAAAGACTATAAAATTATGAAACACCTTACAAAATCAGGTGTTATATCTCTTTTCATCATTACCAAAAATTATCAACCATCATCCTCCAATATTCTTAAACAAAAAGCAATAACATTGACCCCAAAACTAATATCCCGAAGCACGCCTGCTAAAGAGCCCTCCATTTGACATCTGTCAACGTTGACAGCCGGAGTGACATCCATTTTGACAGCAGCTGTCAATGGGGGCCTGCAATTAGAGACCCGTTAAAGATATGTGTGTTAATACTGTAGCATTAGTATGAGTTTTTGCTTCAAGCTAAAAGTAATCGAAACGAGAACGCGTTCGGCGCTCTGATTGGCCGGCTGGAATAAACCAACCAATCAGAGTGCCGAACGCGCTCTCGTTTCGATTACTTTATAAGTAAAGCAAACTCGTACTAAGGGTACTGCACTTAAGATTGAATGTAAAACTTTTATTTTTATTTATTTATTTTGTTTTGTTTTTATTAGTACGTTATATTAATCGCGTGTACCCGTTAGCTTGTGTGGTTGATTTTATTATTTTTGCTACGGACAAAGACTGTTTCATGCTTTAAAAGTTTGTAATGAAGTTTTGCCAACTTAATACAAGTTGTAGAACTAAATTATTTCGCATTAACGGTCTCAAAAATAATGGGTGATTTTGTGGAGTTTTTGTGCTAATAATGATCACGACAAAGCCTTATTCGATTTGGAGCAATTTTTTGTTAAGGGGCAAAATCATCCAATGACTTCTCCCACTTTGGGCAAGGTGAGAGGGAATGTCAGACTCTTACTGACTAAAAATCACCCTGTTCCTACTCCTGCTTTTCGAGCCGGAGCCTCGGTAAACCCGCTAGGTAGTCCGCAGCTCGGAATTTGTTATAGTTGGGGAATCGGGAGTTATGCGCGTACCTACATATGAATGTCGGTGACTGATAATTTTTATAAATATTATTAAATATGCTAATATTTACACATACTTACAAAACTGTATTTATACATACGTTTGCTCAAGATTAGGTAGGTACTCAAGATCATTGATAAAAATGTTTAAATGCAATTTCTTAAAGTGCCACATCAATTATATTGCTTCAAATATGGCGACCATAACCAGTTCAAATAAAGAAATAATATATATATAGTAAAATAGGCTAGTTTCCTACTAGTCAAATTCAATACCGTACTTCTTCTTTGAAACGTAAAAAAAAAAATCTATGAAATAGTGCGTTACGACGTCTTCCGATTTTTACGTGAAATAGCAGACGTATTTCTAGACAATTTGTAAAATTATGTAGATCATCAAAACTATGAATGAAGGTGTGATTATTTTATCGTATAGAAAAGTCGAAATAAATTATTTTTGACTGAGAAAACTACCCAATTCTTTTAATTTTAAAATGAATGGAATCCGTCAACGAACGCACAGATCATACACAACTTAAAATTACCCATTCAAAAATACTGAATGGGCGAGCGAAGTGAATTATTTACTTGGCATAACCTTGTTAGTGGTTGTTGACTTTACAAACTAAAAATAGGCACGCGAAGACTTTAGTTGTGTTTTTTTTTATTGTAGTTTTAAAATAAGTTTTGGATTTCTTAGTATTAGTACGAAAACTAGAATCGTGATCGTGTCCAGAGTTTTTCAAACGACACGGATCACACTAATTTTATAAATGTGACAGTTTGCTGTTGCTGTTTGTCCGTCAATCATTTGGAAACTACTGAACGGATTGTGATGAAATTTGGTTTACATATTATAAATGTGAAAGTTTATTGGGATGTTTGTCGGTTAATCACGCTGAAAGTCCTGAACGAATTTTGATGAAATTTGGTATACATACAGGGTATGAGTTGACTTGGGTGATAGGGTATGTACAAATCTATTCAGCCAATACATTACCTAACTATATATTATAATACATACTACAGTATAGTTATAACTTTATAACCGTAACCTTGATTTTAAATAAAGAATTCAAGTTTGAATTTGACATAACGTTCATTCACCGTTCTAGATTTTTTTTTTTGTTTTAGCTGTGAATGAAATTGTCGGTTCTCGGATTGAAACAATGAAATATATACCTTTTTATGTATTACGTAGGTACTATTTTTGATTAATATTATAAAGAGGAAATATTTGAAAGCATTGCAACAATGAAATATATACCTTTTTATGTATTACTTAGGTACTATTTTTGATTAATATTATAAAGAGGAAATATTCTATTGTGTGTTTTTGGGCGTTTGAGGTTCTAAAAATACTGGACTGATTAGAAAAATTGTTTCAATATTGAAAAGATTACTTTTCGGATAATAACATAAGTTACTTTTCATCCGAATAATCCTACTGCATTCTCGAAAGTACTAGAAAGACATTTCAAAAATACTATAAATAAGTGTGGAAGAGTCATATTTCGGCACGAATGGGCCGGCTTGACCGGAGTGATACCACGGCCTCGCAGAAAAACGACGGACGAAAGGCCCAATTATCCCCCTTCCCGATCTTTCTAATCCCCGATTCCCCAACAAGCCTTAAATTCCTAATCCCCAAAAAGCCGGCAACGCACTTGTAACGCCTCTGGTGTTTCGGGTGTCCATGGGCGGCGGTGATTGCTTATACCATAAAAAAAGTCACTATTCGCCATTCAGAATTTCAACCATTAAACTAAGCATAGTCATTACATAAACATATTCTCAGAATAACTTTATAATAATCTGACTGAAACATAATGAATCACAGATAATAAAATGTTCAGTGTTTAACTAAGGAATCAGGTACTTAAACCATCTTTACAGTACATTGCTCCTGCTTACGACTACATATTATTGCTAAGCGTGATAATAATATGTTTGCTGAAATAAACCAATATTTGCAAGGAAGGTCTAAAGTGTTATTCAATATTTATTAATGGATTTTGTTTGGGATCCATGATTCATTGTTGTATTTGGTTTAACGTATGGTTTAGTAACACAGTATGTTTCAAAGTCAAAATTATTTATTTCAAATAGACCAGGAAGGCACTTTTGAACGTCAAAGCAAATATAATAATATTCATAACGTCTGTCTGTCGGTCAGTCCTCTAGTGAAGCTATTTGCTCGTTCCAAAGTGTAGATTCCTATGGAGAAGAACGAGCAAGAAACTCCATAGGTTACTTACTCTTTTTCAATCAGATTCACAATACAATTCTTGGTTACATTGTTTCGATTGCTTCAACTATGTGAGAACAATGTAAAACTAAGTTTAATTTTGTATGGTTAAAGACATAATAAGTATAGCCTTCAGAGTAAAATGTATTTTTAGTCAGTAAGAGTCTGACACTCCCTCTCGCCTCGCCCAAGGCGGGAGAAGTCTATGTGTGTATACAATCAAAGTTGATTCAGCTGTTCTCAAGATACTGAGCCGCAGACAGACTGACTGAAAAAAATAAATTGTCTTTCGTTACGTTTCAGTGGCATGCAAATTATTATCGTCTGAAGGCCAGTAACATACTGTATTCCAGACAGAGACATATAGTATCTGTATTCTTACATACATATATGTATTATGTATGATATGTACCAGTTTTAAACTTACACTTACGGTCGTATGGTTTTTTTATGGTATAAGCCGGTAAACAAGCGGACGGATCACCTGATGGTAAGCGATCAACGCCACCCATGGACACCCGAAACACCAAATGTGCGTTATCAGCCGTTATTTGAATTATCTGTCTACCACAGAAACAGCATACTTAAAGCAGATTTTCTATAAAAAAAAAACATTACCTATTCAACTATGTTGCATTATAAGAAAACAAAAAATAAATCTTTTTTATTCTCGTTTTAAAATCGACCTTCATTTTTAAACACAGTCACACGGGTCATAAAGCTACCAGACATTTTTTTTTTTTCAGGCAAAAAACTAAACCTCAGTATAAAGCCGTCTTTATGACACAGCACTTGAAGATACACCAAACCTGCCAAGAAATATTCAACCTTAGTATCAAGAAGACAAGGTTGGTAATCAGATAAAGATAGTTGTCATTTTAGGGTAGTTTAATGTGCTGTTCACAGTTGGCTGGTAGCATCGACCTAGTAATTCTAAACTGGGCTCTTACTCATCCGAAAACTTAATATTTCCTAGTATTGTCTTATTTTTAGTAGTTTTTAGATAACTGGGTTACTAATTTTATAGCTTGTATGCTTTGTGTCATACTTTTTTTTACGAATTTTTAATGCTGTGAGAAACTAAACAAACAATGACGAATGGTAAACATTGTTTTAAAATATGAATAACTGTTTCTGACTGCCTCGTTGGGCAAAGTATTACTGGGTTTTTTCGGTTTTTCGAAAATTTCTCAATAGTAGCACGGAGTCTGGAATTGTGTCCAGTATATGGCAATAGGCTCACCCTCTATTACATGGGACTTATAACACAAATGGTGATAAGTGGGTGTACATTGTATAGCGGCATTACATGCTATAATGTGCACCTCTGCCTACCCCTATGAGGATAAAAGGCGTGACGTTGTTGTTGACTGTTTCTGAATGAAATCTACTTCAAACTAAAAAGACTAGTAGTTATGATTGACAAAAGTCTATTTTTAATCTGTATAAAATCTGTCACTGTCAAAACAAAAAGAAAGAAGTAAATTAGCGCGAAATTCGAAAATAGAATCACGATGTTGTTTTTTTATTAAATCGTAGAGTATGACGCATTCTTTTTTTAAATCTTGCGCGGACTTATTCTAGCACGATGCCCAGCCGTGAACTCGATATCGATTCTAAACTTGATTTAAAAACGAGATCGCTTTGATATTATTAATAATTATAGTACCTACAACTTGTTTTATTATCGACTGTGCGTGAACAAACATGTAAATAGACATCAATCATTATTTTGTTTTTGTAATAAATGATATGAGACCATTTTCAAAACTAATCCTGTCATGATATTTTAATGTTAACAAAATACCTAATAGTGATATCATGAAATATTTTTATGTCTGTTAGGTACATTTTTAATCAAAATCTACATCATTGATTTGAAATATCGTATGACGTCACGCTAATTGCACGTCACGTCATGACGAAAGATGACGTAGACTTCAATTTTAAATTGTTTTATCTAACTTATTATTCTTCATATATTTATTTAAAACACTCTAAAATTATATTTTTAAACATTACTTATAAAAATAAAAAACAAAATAACATTTAAAAATATAAAAATAGGAGCCGACCAGTAGCGGGAGCATGGTCCAAGCTACCGGTGGTTAGGGCTCCAAAGACAGAAACCTCCTCACAATACGTGCCGTTTCGAGGAGTACTGCCTTCTGCATCAGGCCCTTGATCCATCCGCCCAACCCCAGCCTTCTAAGGTGGTTGTCGAGGCTGTTGGGTATTAAACCGTTGGCCGACACGACTATCGGCACATTATCTAACTTATTCTTATCATGATAAAACAACAATAAACTATGCTTAATATGTAATCCTTTGCTATTAGATTTCCTTCAAACAATTTTTTTGCAAAATAGGTCAAAAACTCTCACTGTGTTTGTATATAATGTTTGTTACTCAAGCACGTCAAAATGGCTGAAGGGATCGAGATGAAATTTGGAACACGGGTTAATAATAACACATAGGACACTTTGCAGGCAGAAGCTAGTAATTAATAAAATTCTTACCTGAACATTGCGCGAACGCTAGCACGAACAGCGCCATACACAGGGTAAATCTCCTTAGCTCCATAGTGCAAGTCTTCTAAATATCACTTAGAAATTATATTAAAACACTATACAGTACACTTAGTAATAATAAATTACTAAAACTGATCAAAAACCGTTAAAACACTGGCAATCACTATCACTGAAGGCACTCTTTCTTCGTAATTCAGGCACTTTTGTCGTTTAAATCTGTGAAATAAACAAAAAAACTAATTAAAAATATTATTAAATAATCGATTAAATTAATCGAGTTTTAGTTAAATCGATTATAAAATTAAAGTCTCAATTGAAATCCTTTCCAGAATAAGGATGTCGCAATATTCTAATTTCAAATACGTTCCCAATATTTTTTAAATGTATTCTTTGTTTGACAGTGACTATTTAAATATAGAACGTGCATTTTGTTTCAGGAACAGGAGCGGTCAAATGAAACACGTCGCTTAGCTGTTGGCTGCTTTTTTTGCAAAGTAAAACCTGGGGGCCTACTCTAATTCAACGAAAAACGAAGTTTCGTCCGAAACTTCGCAGATTGTATACTACAATTCTATTTATTGCGAACTTTCTAATAGGTTTTTATATGAAATTAAAAATAAAACGTTATTTCAAGTAATTCTATTAGTAAATCAATAAAACCTACGGCTGAAAATTAAACGAAACTTCGGATTCGAGAACCGGAGTAGACCTACTAATTATTATTATCTCCTAATAATCTTATATTTCATGAGAAAAAAACAACCAAACGTGTTGTTTGATGGTAAGTTATCATTACCATCACATGAAACAACATAGAAGTTACAAGTGCGTTACCAAACTTCTGCTTTTTTTCTGTTCTCTTTAAAAACCTATACAAAAACAGGCCCTGACATCAAAATGCCTATCAAAAACCAACATGGCGGCTCTACCGCCATCTTTTCACACAAATTATTACTTAATCCAAATTCACAACCACATGTTAAATTGATCGCGATATAAAAACCAGGCCTCCTAATAAAATTAACAGTAACAAACATCTATTAAAATTTAAACGTGACGAATTAATAGTTGATTTGATTGAGAACATAAAACTGTTATAATATTAATGAATGATGGTCTTAAATCGTCTTCTAGTATAGTATTAAGTGCATTTAAGAAAGCATGTTAGGTAATATGCCTCTTTCTATGACAGTTTTCGAAATGTCATTGGCGAAAAAGGGTCAGTACACTTAGTATGAGTTTGCTTTACAGCGCTCTGATTGGCCGGTTTGAATAAACCAACCAATTAGAGTGCCGAATGCGCTCCCGTTTCGATTTCTTGAAACGTAAAGCAAACTCGTACTAAGGATACTGATGACAGTTCTATGTGATTATAAGGAAACTTGAAAATGTTTCTCAAGTTCAACAATTGTTTCATAATTTCCCTAATTTAATTAATAAATATAATTGAATAATATGACTAGCAATAAACAACTTAACTGTTCGATAAACTATAAGATCTTTAGTCTACACTAGTTACATACCTAACCGTCATACTCAGAGTCATTTAATGATTACTTAACCCAATCCTTAGCAATAGTTCTCGGAACAAAATCGTTACTAAGGCATAGTTTAAATAATCAATTAATGTCTCTGAGTCCGGCAGTTATACTTATAGACAAAATAATAGAGATCTGCATAACATTCCAAATTCAAAAGCAAGCAATATAAACTCCAAACGGCGCGCGGCGTTCCCTAACTCTTTAAGTGTTGCCATACCAAAATTATGACCAGTAATAAACAAGTTTATTGCCAGCATACATTATTTGTGGACGATATATTTTTACTGGTGTTATAATCTTCTCTAATGGTTATATTTAGGGTTAAATTATGCCGATGTTGCATGTTTTTCGGTCGTAAGTTATAAGTTGGACTTAAAGGAATTTGTCATTCTTTTGACGTAACAATACTGTTTCCGAAAGGATAAGACTACAAACCTACAAATATTCAGTTACAACAATCAAAATTAAACTTTATACTTGGTATTATAAGTTTAAAAATCTATGGAGCTTTACTGCACAAGAATCGTCCCAAATAGAAAAGAAAGATAACAACAACACAACGTCACGCCTTTTATCCCCGAAGTGGTAGGCAGAGGTGCACATTACGGCATGTAATGCCGCTATACAATGTACACCCACTTTTTACCATTTGTGTTATAAGTTCCATGCTAGAGGCTCATATTCTACGAGCGTTTAGCATGGCTAGTGTTGGCTGAGGAGCAGCGCGACATGCACCGCGTCGTATGTCGTGGAATGCTGCTCATGAATATGACCTCTGAGCTACCAACTGCCTAGTGGGTTTACCGGGGCTCCGGCTCGAAAAGCAGGAGTAGGAACAGGGTGGTTTTAAGTCAGTAAGAGTCTGACACTCCCTCTCGCCTCGCCCAAGACGGGAGAAGTAATTGGATGATTATCCCCCCTTAATAAAAAAAGCGGCTTGAAACTAGTCTACTACAACTATGTATCACGAAAGTTATAATAATCTCTTCATCAATTAACTCAAAAATGAAATTCGCATTGAAACTATGAACACAAAACAACCTTTAACCACAGTATGGATATTACAAAACAGACTACATAAACATAACTTCACAGAAACAGAATGACATTGTGACACAGCTGACACTTTACCGAGATACGACACGACAGGCTGATTGCTGGGCTTTTATTTATACTGTGGTTCCTTTTAGGGTCATACTAGGATAGCCTAGGGTACCTAGAATAGAGGCAGACGAGCTATACAACTATGTGTGAGGATAGAATTTGCCACGACCCCTGATCTTCTGACTGAATTGTGACTGGAAGTTAATTTCGACTGATTATAACTGATCTTATACAAAATCTCTGGATTGATCTCGGTTTTTTACTCTAGATACTGTCTTATTTTTTGTGGTACAAGCCGGTAAACGAGCTTACGGATCACCGGTAAGCAATCGCCGCGGCGCCTGGTTATTCGAAACACAGGCGTTACAAGTGCGTTGCCGGTCTTTTGGGGTTAAGGAATCGAATGGTGTTTGGGGAATCGGGGATTGCGAAGATTGGGAAGGGAGGGCCTCCGATAACCTCACTCACACAACGAAACACAACGCAAGCGTTGTTTCACGTCGATTTTCTGTGAGGCCGTGGTATCACTCCGGTTGAGCCGGCCCATTCGCGCCGAATGTAAAGCGTGATAATTATAGCAAAATTATAACATTTTGTAATTCAAATAATCAGAACCTAACACTTAAAAACAAAAGTTTTCAATATCAAAATCCTAATGCTATATTAATAACCCATACTTCTAAACCAGGAAACACATACTTATGGCACTGTTGGTTAAAAATAACCATGGATTTATTAGTGCAGCCCTTCCGTCCGCTCCCTTTGATCTTGTGCTCGCTGTAACTGATAGTTAAGATGTTTTTCAAGCTGTGTTCTGTTATTTAACTTGTACATATAACTAGTTACGTGTTCAATAGTTAACTGATTGATTCTTTTCGATCATTTGATTGGATGGTGAAAGATTTGGGTGAAATATTGAGGTAATTGGAAATGTTGATTGGTTTTTTTTTCAGTGTTCAAATTCTCTGTCTATATCTATTGGGGATTGATTAATTGTATTATGTGTATGAGATTTGCCCCTTTCTAATGGATATTTCGATTTGATATTTAGTTTAATTTGTTCCATACTTCCAGGGACAAAGACAAACGTGATATAAGAATTTACAACTTCATCACATTCACTTGATTTACAACTTTATTACTTAAGAATAAAATTCGAAATCTGTTATAGAACTTAATCTAAACATCAGTACTTTTTTTAAGTGGGGAATATCAACCAATGACTTCTCCTGCCTTGAGGGAGTGTCAGACTCTTACTGACTAAAAACCACCCCGTTCCTTCTTCTGCTTTTCGAGCTCACAACTCCGTATCAGGCATCAGCCCCAGCCCCATCTGTGGTGGTCTGATGACTCTTTGAGCGGCCGACCTATTTATAACGACAACTTTTTTTTTGTTTTTTGAGGGAGGAAAGTCATCCTATAACTTCTCCCGCCTTAGGCGAGACGAGAGAGAGCGTCATACTCTTACAGACGAATACCACCCCGTTTCCACTCCTGCTTTTTGAGCCGGAGCCCCGGTAAACCCACTAAGTAGGCCGCAGCTCCGGATCAGGCATCAGCCCTACTGAGCTCCATCTGTGGTGGTCTGATGGCTCTTTGAGCTCACCAACCTATTTACACCTACCATGATGTAATATATTATCATAATTTCTTTAGCGATATAAAGTTACTAACCTACCAAATGCCCTTTGTTACTGTCAAAGTCGAAACTGACATTAGCTAATGGTGCAACATGACCGAGGTCGGAACCGGTCCCATAGGCCTTTGGTTCCCATAGCGCTTTAATTATTTCAATGATTATTGCGTATCTTGGCTAATAAATATAAATGATTTGGTAGAGAGAACCAGTATCTCGCTGCTAATGAAGGTAAAAGTTTTATGTATGTGTGTTTGGTTCGTATGCAGAAACTGCTGAGCTGGTATTGATGGGATTTGGCATGGATATTAAGATAATCGAGCTTGATTTACAGGTACCATATTGCTTAGTAGATACAAATAAGGAACACAAATTATTCAATTTCGAAAATCATTAACATTAACATTTCATTTCGTCAATTCGGAAACTGTAACCTCAATATAAGTTTGCTTTACGTTTAAAATAATCGAAACGACAGCGCGTTCAACGCTCTGATTGGCCGTAATGAATAAACCAACCAATCAGAGCGCCGAACGCGCTTTCGTTTCGATTATTTTGTACGTAAAGCAAACTCATACTAAGTGAAATAATATCAATCCAACACGTTTTTATTTACAAAACAATCTTAATATCGATACACCCTTTAGTCTAGACCTCCCAGGAGAGTTCACACACCAACCAGTAATGAGCCATGAATATGTTAAACTCATAATACCTTCTATATACCAACCGGTACTATCAACATAGAGCATAATCAAAAATGGCTGCCCAAACCAAATTTTCAAAGATAACGACCAAAACAAAATGTTTAATATGTTAAACATGAATTCCAAAAGAATTATGGCGCGATATCAGTTTCTCTGTTTATAAATGATTATGGTAAAATTAAGATGTTATTATATGAGATTAACAAAATCAATCTCTAATAGATTGATTTTGTTAATTTCACGCGCATTTACTTGGAGTAAATTAAAAACCTTTCTCCTGGTAGATTTCACTATTAAATTGGAATAAATGTTGGTCAGTTAGACAGTTTCTCTGTTTTTATCTTGTGTGAATGTACAAACAACGTACAAAATATGTGTACGTACAAATAACACCTAAATTACTTTAAAAATATCTAAATTTAATAATAGTAGGTACAAAAAACATCTTAATAAGATCTCAAAAGGATCGAAAAGAGACCTAAGCACCCAAAAATATACCCTAGCTATGTATCTGTATCCGGAGCTGCGGACAACGTAAAAGGTTACCGGGGCTCCGGCTCAAAGCAGGAGAAGGAACGGGGTGGTTTTTAGTCAGTAAGAGTCTGACACTCCCTCCCGCCTCACCCAAGGCGGGAGAAGTCATTGGATGATTTTCCCCCCTCAAAAAAAAAAAAAAAAAAAAAAGCTATGTATCTGTATCTTCACCAATATTTCAATACGCCAGACACTAAAGCTAATCTACCAGGATTGTTATAACGCTGTGGACCATAAACTCCATGGTTTGACCTCCATCATCAATGGTAATGCTCCATTGATCTTAACCTTGCCCCAAATGAGGACATCAAACAATTGTCTTATTACAAACTAGATGTTATCCGCAGTTTTACTTGTAAATTGAATGCCGTTAATATAAATCTGTAATGTTTTGTGTGTTTCTCTTATCGTAGTCTATATCGGAAACTGATGGATCGATTTGGATAACGTTTTTGTGCTTGAATAAATTATGATTTGGACTAAATATACACTCTTTGTGTATTAGGGTGTCCAAAGTTAGTTAGGTACTAGATTTAAGAAAATATTTGTCATTCATTACAATGACGCATATTTTTTTTTAATTTTCATGAAGCATTATAAATTGAAAGATTTAGAGGCTTTTAGATACGTCTTATAGACTATAGTTATGACTTTTACAATTTCGCCAGTGGTATCAATAAATTAACTTGCCCAATCCCGGTTAAAATAAAATCAAATCTCTCTCACGTTAATATTTCTCATAGCACCAAAAACAGTGGAGAGAAAATCTTCAAACTTATGGCATAATATGAATATTTGGACATTTATTTTGACTTCAAAAAACAGTTATTATAAATAACTAATAGAGTGTTATGTATGGCTGGCCCCCTTAGTTCGAGACCTTTACACCGGAAAGCACGTTTAGGTAAAACAAGTAGGACACACGTTGTAAGCTCAAGTTACGGGTCGTGGACACAGACAAACTAACAACACGTTTATGTAGTTTTTGGAGAACATACTGATAAAATGTATATGACTGCCTCGTTGGTCGAGTGGTCGCAAGTGCGACTGCCGAACAAGGGGTCTCAGGTTCGATTCGGTCGGGCAAAGTAAAACTGGGGTGTTTTCGGTTTTTCGAAAATTTCTCAGTAGTAGCACGGAGTCTGGAATTGTGTCCAGTATATGGCAATAGGCTCACCCCCTATTACATGGGACTTATAACCCAAATGGTGAAAAGTGGGTGTTCATTGTATAGCGGCATTATATGTCGTAATGAGCACCTCTGCCTACCCCTTCGGAGATAAAAGGCGTGACATTGCTTTTTTTACTGATAAAATGACTGGGAATTGCAGCTATGAACATTGGGTAATATTTTGAGAAACAAATGCAAAAATCAATAACTAAAGATCAGTATCTTTTTTTCAAACTTTGCCCCACACTGGGATTTTCTCCTATGTCGTGGGTGCGCTTACAAACATACAAGTTCACATACACATGACATCCAGACCCGAAAAAACAATTTGTGGATCTCCGTGGCCTTTCTTTCGAAAAAGGCTACTAGGGATTAGTATAATTATTTTATTTATTTTCAGCCATGATCGTCGAACTGCAGGGCAAAGAACTCCACTACCACGCATTTTTTTATAGAATAGGTGGCAAACGAGCAAACGAGTCACCTGATGGTAAGCGATCAGCGCCGCTCATGGAAACCAGCAACATCTCTTCATAGAGTTTTCTGTGGCCAATCCTTTTCATACGAGTCAAGTTCATCAAGTATGTTATGATAAATGTCAATCTCTGGACTCTCTAATATCGAAAGCTATCGACAAATAAGTTATTGTAACAGCTTAAACAAAAGAAAACCACATCGAAATCTTAGAAGAAATTGAATTGAAGAAAAGAGGTCAGGAATCAAGAGAAAGTCCACCCAGACACCTTAAATATTTAAATCCTTATTCAAAATCTTCTAACCCTTTCACCGGCAAAACAAAACGCCTTAAAGGGCATTAGATAACCCTTTGGGGACCTTTTAAATCTAAAACGAGAGTCACGACTTTGGAGTCACGTTTACCACCTACACAGGCTAACACATCAACCTATACAAAACCAGTTTATCATGGCCTCGCTTTATATCACCTTCCCATACATTGAGCGGTCAGCTTACACTGGTCTTGTTCAACTTGATGTGTCGCTATGTGTGCTTTACTAATCTTTAACTCTTTTCTACTAAAAGTGAATGTGTCACTGTTTGTTTGTCTGTCTGTTTATTTTGACAGTTTGTCGATGTTACAGTAAACCAGTGACCTGAATGTTATTTGTCGGTCAATAGGAAATTGTATTGGTATTATTTGGAATAGTTAGTTACTGTTTTGTTTATTGTTTTTTGATGGTATAATTCAATATTTACAAGCAACTATTGCACTATTATATGTAGCCGGGTCCTTTGCTGCACGGAACAACTATTTTTCTTTGTGTGATCAACAAATTGTTGTTTCGGGTCAAGACCCGAAACATCACACATCACATACACATGACACCCAGGTGTCATGTGTATGTGAACTTGTATGTTTGTAAACGCACTCACGATACAGGAGTAATCCTAATGTGGGGCAATGTTTAAAAAAGGACGGCTAGAAGCTGCGGACTGCCAAACGGGTTACCGGGACTCCAGTTCGAAAAGCAGGAGTAGGAACAGGGGTGGTTTTTAGCCAGTATAAGTCTGACACTCCCTCTCGCCCAAAGCGGGAAAAGTGACGGGTGTCTTCAAAGCCCGAGTAAATAGGTTGCTTATGGGCAGACGTGCTCCATCGTACTTCGTAGGCCACATCATTACTTACCATCAGGCGAGATAGCGACCAAACTTCGACCCATCAAATATAAAAGAAGTCATTGGACGATTGTCCCCCCTTAAAATTATATCTATGACAGTACCCAAGTCTAACTGATAAGTGCTAAACCATTAACGGTCTGCCCTAGATTACATAGGACATCTGCAAAATAGATACAAACAAGGTATTCCCCTATACTCTCCCCCCTTTTAAAAATGTCCCTGTATACTATCATTCCTTGAACCATATATTATGTTTATCTCTAAGCCAATAAGTTAAGCATTAATGACGTCATGTAAAGATAAGTGTATCGATTTGCAATCGAAAATATTTACAATGTTTATGTAACCATGAGTATCGATGTGATAAGTAGAAAAAAAACCGTTTTTTTCATGATATGCGAAGTTGTAATGACCCTGAGTTGGATAAAATCAATACTAAAAATATACGTTGTTCTAATGAAAGAAAGAAAAAGCAGTTTATTTGCACCATTAAAAAAGAAAAAAAAAACAATAAACATAAAATTAATAATTATGATAAAAAAAACATAAAAGTCCCACTTTTTAGAAAAAGGATTGCAGAGCCCTCTACTCTACAGTGGTTAAAGGTGGTTTTTAGTCAGTAAGAGTCTGACACTCCCTCTCGCCTCGCCCAAGGCGGGAGAAGACATTGGATGATTTTCCTCCCTTGAAAAAAAAGAGCCCTCTACTCTAGTAGTTGCAGTTTTACCAACATAACAATTAACATAAAAGAAATTAAAAATGGCTAACTCATTGTCATTTTGACAATCTGTCAAATTTTGACAGTATTGAATATGAGCAAAGTGATGTGACATAATATCGATGTAAAACATCGATAGTTTTGTGTAACCTACAAATCTTGCAATGCTCAAAAATTAACAATCGATAATTTGATTCTCGTTAATTTCTAGACTTTCTAGATTTCTAAAGAAGATGTGCCTTTGTTTTGGCTATAAATCTTTTGTAGGCCTAGCAAAACTTGCATCATTTAGTACCAATGATTCATGGAGCAAAAATGAAACAAATTAACGTTCAATATTACCACATTAACTGCTAATTAAAAGGCCTACCAATTGGCGTAGGCTTTCAGTTAGTTCGCACTTTCTGGTTAAAATTGTATTCAGTACACTTGAATTCAATTTTCACTTAAAACTTTTATTAGATACGTTTTTGTCTGATCTAAGTATTTTTTGTAAGTTTCTTAAGCTTTCTTAAGTGCTATTTATTTCTAGCATTGGAATAATAAACAATATTTATTCTAATTTTATTGTAACTTTCGTGAGACATACTAGAGTAAGCCACATAATAATTAAAATATTTTTTCTAAAAAAGGTATTGTATGAAAAATCAAAGGTATTGTATGAAGACACAGCGTCTGTCTGCGACCTGCCTGCGACGCATAATGCAATACTTTGGCCACGTTGCACGCAGGGATGGTAACAACCTAGAGCGTCTGATAGTAACGGGGAAGGTGGAGGGAAAAAGGCCTAGAGGAAGAAGCCCCAATCGGTGGTCAGACCAAATCTCCAAACAGCTTGAGATGCCTTTCAACGCTGCTCTTCACCAAGCAACGGAACGCAACCGATGGAGGCAGCTGGTCGAAGAAATCAAACGGAGTCACGATCCTCAGCAGTGAGGGAATCGACTAGAGAGAGATGAAAAATCACTTCTGCAACTGAGCATGTACCCAAAAGTAAACACCATTTGTATCACATTCAGCTACAATGTATATTGTTATTGAATTAAATAAATGAAGAAATAAATTAAATTTGCTGGGGAGTCCCCGAATAATAAAAGACGAGTGCCTATTTTGCATAAGGTTATAACCGTGGGTCAAACACGTTTTCAACTCTATAATACGAGAACCGAGACAAATACTACTTGAAGGGGGAAATTATCCAATGACTTCTCCCGCCTTGGGCGAGACTCTTACTGACTAAAAACCACCCCGTTCCTACTCCTGCTTTTCGAGCCGGAGCCCCGGTAAACCCGCTAGGTAGTCTGCAGCTCCAGATGTATAAACACAGTGGTGTTTAAGATTTATTAACATGCCATGGATCGCGTATTTGAATAGTAATGTAGCTCATTATCGATTTCATTATATTATGGTATTCCGAAAACACAAATACTCTCAAATAACACTATTACAACAAAAATTCTGGAATCCAAACAGTCTTACTAGCAACCGACTCAGTAGACATATTAATGACACAATTTTTATATCAACATAATAACATAAATCACATTGATCAAAGTCTTCAACGAAATAACATTACTTTCCTTCCTTATCAATAAAGAGAAAAAAATTACAAAACACTGTCTGTTTGTTCGAATTTCATGTTCAAACCGTTTATAATGTCGCTATTATGAAATGCACTGGGTGCAAAGGGTCAGTCGGTCGACTTTCTTGATAAACGTTCCCTCAATGCAACGATTTATTGCATCTTTATCTGTTTTAGAAGAGAATATGTAAATGTTCAATTATATTGTGTTTGCAATGTTTATTTTAAAAGGTTTTTCATTCATCATCATCATCAGTTTGTTTCTGGTTAGTTGAAGAGTCCAATAGCATACTTTTTTTGAGGAGGGAAAATCATCCAATGACTTCTCCAGTCTTGGGCGAGACGAGAGGGAGTGTCAGGCTCTTACTAACTAAAAATCTCCCAGTTCCTTCTCCTGGTTTTCGATCCGGACCCCGGTAACCTGCTAGGCAATCTGCAGCTCCTGAATAGCATGCCACTGAGCTCACCTTTTTTGACAGATCTTTCAGCATAGTCCAGTATCGGATAATCCATCTATTCCTTCCTATTCTTAAT
The DNA here is from genome assembly GCF_023101765.2 of Spodoptera frugiperda. Lineage (NCBI taxonomy): Eukaryota > Metazoa > Arthropoda > Insecta > Lepidoptera > Noctuidae > Spodoptera > Spodoptera frugiperda. Next base: position 6,896,445 of record NC_064228.1, on the reverse strand, counting down.
GTCATTGAAAAAGCAAGTCATACGTGTTAATTCTCAGTTCTCAGAAGCACTTTAAATATTTTCACCAATAGTAAATTAGTCTATTAATATTTATTATCGATATTTTCAATGACTTACGAGTACAACCCTACCACTCAAGCCCGATACATTTGAATAAAGAACAAAACAGTTCCATTCACTCCCGTTCCATACATAAAACAAATACGTTATATTATTTTTAAATTTCGAACATCGAACCCGAAATTCCAGCTCATTCACCGGCCAGTATTGAATATTGAGTGAACGGAATGATTAGCATAACTGGTTCCATCTTGACGCTTGCTTGTTACTTCGAGCTAGTTCAGTTTGGAACTGCTCACTTTACTTACATTTTATGCTGAATAAGGCTCTTGGGAATTAAAAATAAGACCGAAATAAACCAACTGACAGTTTTAGAACAGAATATATAATTTAAAAATGTGTTCTTTGTTGTCTAGGTATCATAATCTGTAAATCTGAATAAGAAGTTGTTCACAAACGATTTGCAAATTTAACAAAGCATTGAATCGTGGTGTATTAAAGTAAGTTTGTTTTTATCCCTAGCACTTTCCAGCTATCTGGAGCTGCACACTACCTAGCGGGTTACCGGGGCTCCGGCTCGAAAAGCAGGAGTAGGAACGGAGTGGTTTTCAGTCAGTAAGTGTCTGACACTCCCTCTCGCCTCGCCCAAGGCGGGAGAAGTCATTGAATAATTTTCTCCCCTCAAAAAAAAAAGCTTAACTAGAGAATATTCATAGTTCTATTACCACATATCAATGACCTTTAATTCTTAAACACGTCCGTTCTTCTTGTACTGTAAATTGTCCGCCATTTTCGAATACCAACGTTTAAAATATTTCCCCTGTTCCGCCATGACAGGAATGCAAAAAATTAGCACAGGTGATTTTAATTACTGTATGACAATACTTGTTTACTTTCTGCCTTGAAATCGAGGTTAGTTATGTTAATTAATTGCTGATAATTATCTGTTTTTTGTTGAGATGAACCGTTTTCGACTGCCTCGTTGGTCAAGTGGTCGTAAGTGCGATCTCGGGTCAAGAGGTCTCGGGTTCGATTCCTGAGTCGGCCAAAGTACTGGGCTTTTTTCTGTTTTTTGAAAATGTATTAGTAGTAGCACGGAGTCTGGAAATATGTCCGGTATAATAAGGCCCCTATTACGTAGGACTTATAACACAAACGGTGAAAACTAGGTGTACTGTACCTACTTACATTATGCAGTGGCATTAAGTGCCATAAAGTGCACCACTGCCTACATCTCCGGGGATAAAAGGCGTGACGATACTTTTTTTAAATTAGATTTAACTGTTATCTTCCCGCCTAAATTCACAACCACTGTCAAACGATCAAACATCTGTCAGATGTGCCCAACAGTGCTACCAACCAAACAAACATAAAAAATAGGTCAACGATTTAAAAAAGACATTCAAAACAAATATTTGCAAATCTGACAGACGCTGACTGTATCGGACAAGATATTCGAAATTGTATAAAAAAAACTTCCGTTATTGGTGACTAAGTGATTATTAGATCACGTACAACAGAAACCACTGCTTTTTCTCTTTTTTTATTCAAATAAGCCGGTAAACGAGCAGACGGATCACCTGATGGTAAACAATCGCCGCCGCCCATGGACATTTGAAACACCAGAGGCGTTACAAGTACATTGCCGGCCTTTTGGGGGTTAGAAATTTAAGAGTTGTTGGGGAATCGTAGATTGGGAAGATTGGGGGGTAATTGGGCCTCCGGTAACCTCGCTCACACAACGCAAGCATTGTTTCACGTCGATTTTCTGTGAGGCCGTGGTATCACTCCGGTCGAGCCGGCCCATTCGTGCCGAAACGTGGCTCTCCCACATTTATGACTGTGTGGGAGATCGACTCGGAGAGTGAGAGAGAGAGAATTGAAAAAGGATTTGTCAACATTCCTACATGAAGCAACGGTTTTATTGCAACCTTATTGCAAAGCTATAAGATTGAAAATCTATTGTAGATATAATTTTAACAATATAGGGTAGCTTGATATGCGACAGGGATTGGTCAACATTCCTACAGATACGAGAAGCAACGGCTTGTTTGCAACCTTACCACTAAGCAATAAGGTTGAAAATCGATTGTATAGTTTAAACAATATAGGGTACCTTGATATGCTGTCAAAATATTTCGCTCTCATCATCTATGAAACAGCTTCACACGATAAAATATAGACGCGTCATATCGCTTCGTGAATAAATATGGCGGCCGTCTGTTTTACGTCAATATTATATTACATAGATAATATTACACGTTGTACGTTTATGTTATTATTGTATTTACGTACTAAAATGTATAGTAAGATAATTAAAATGGCATGGTATGTGATAACTGTTTTTATTTAGTTACTAGCTCCTTCGCGCGGTTTCACCCGCTCTGCTCGGCTCCTATTGGTCATAGCGTGATGTTTTATAGCCCATAGCCTTCCTCAATAAATGCACTATTTAATACAATAAAAAAGGTAATTTAAAAAACTAAAAAACCCGACTGCGTTTTTTTATAATATTTAAATGAAAAAACCCGAAAACAAGAAAATCATCGTAAAATTTAAGCAGTCGGGACCCATTCTAAATATAAAGATTTTGTGAGGGCACATACGGCTGGCTTTCTAGAATGGGTCCCGACTGCTTAAATTTTACGATGATTTTATTGTTTTAGGGTTTTTTCATTTTCATATTATGAAGAAACGCAGTCGGGTTTTTTAGTTTTTTAAATTACCTTTTTTATTTTAGTTTTATTATTTTTATATCTTGATATATATCTAGTGTCACTCTCACAGTAAATACGAATCTAACGACACCTCTCAAGCCAAAATCCATTGAGTCGTTTAGCTTAGAGAGTGAGCAATATTCGAATTTGGCGCCAAAAATCCGCCATTTTGTTTTTTTACACATTTTGATATATTCAGTGTCACTCTCACAGTAAATACGAATCTAACGACACCTCTCAAGTCAAAATCCATCAAGCCGTTTAGGGTAGAGAGTGAGAAATATTCGAATTTGGCGCCAAAAATCCGCCATTTTGATTTTTAAATATTTTGATATATCCAGTGTCACTCTCACAGTAAATACGAATCTAACGACACCTCTCAAGCCAAAATCCATCAAGCCGTTTAGGCTGCAGAGCGTGCCAAACAATTATACATACATACATATATACATACATACTCTCGAAAACATAACCCTCCTTCTGGCGCAGTCGGGTAATAAAAAGAATTATTTAACTCAGACCAGTAGTTCCTGAGATTAGCGCGTTCAAACAAACAAACTCTTCAGCTTTATAATATTAGTATAGTATAGTATAGTATAGATATATGATATTAGTATAGACTAGCGACCCGCCCCAGCATAAGTGCAATGGTGATATATTATGCATGTATTATACATATAAACCTTCCTCTTGAATCACTATCTATTAAAAAAAACCGCATCAAAATCCGTTGCGTAGTTTTAAAGATTTAAGCGTACAAAGGGACATAGGGACAGAGAAAGCGACTTTGTTTTATACTATGTAGTGATTTGGAGTGTAATCATGGAGTTTCATACCCTTCGTTGAGTTTAACTGACAGAATGACAGGCATGTTTAGGAATTTATGTTTGTTTGACGTTTAAAACATGTTTGGTCTTATTTGAATAAAAAGATGAGATGAGATAATACTTTCTGATTTAATTAAAATATCAGTTTTCTTGAAATCCTTGAGTAAGAGCTAGAACTCTTTGCTAGAACCTGCTGTAACATTACTCTTGTATCTATCTAAGTATTGATATCAATTTCTATAGTCCATGTTTCATTGAATTTTTTTATGGAATAAGGGACAAACGAGCATACCTGTCACCTGATGGTAAGCGATCAGCGCCGCCCATGGTCTACATGCTATAGGACTCTTCGACAAACCAGAAACAAACTCATGATGACGAATGAAAAAACCGCAACACCAAAGGAGTCACAGTTGCGTTACAGCCATTTTAAAAAGGAGTTCGTTTTAGGCAATTGGGTATGAACAGCCGTCCAAAAAATATGATGAATCAATGTTTAAACAACTGAATTTTCACCGACTCACAATATTATTATACAACACGAACCACAATGAATACTTAAAACACTATTTACTTCGTTTATTTGTTGTGTATATAATACACGTCGGTGCCATATCTTGCAATATTTGTTTTATGATTCGCTTGTTTATACATTCTTGGCCTACCTCTTTTAAAATGCATTCACTTGGAAAAAAATGCTTGCTTGCTCATTTTACGTTCTAGGAATTTATAGTCACTTCTATGAGCAGTCACTGTTGTTATATAATAGTATAGGTACATAGCAACGTCACGCCTTTTATCCCCTAAGGGGTAGGCAGAGATGCACATTATGGCACGTAATGCCGCAATACAATGTACACCCACTTTTCACTATTAGTGTTATAAGTCCCATGTAATAGGGGGTGAGCCTATTGCCATATACTGGGCACAATTCTAGACTCTGTGGTACTACTAAGACATTTTCTAAAAACTGAAGAAAGTCCAGTAATTATTTACCTGAGACTGGAAATGAAAACGGCAGTAGACCTTGTCCGACCAGTCGCAGCTACGAGTTATAATAATATAATAGTCTCCAGTCTAATATTTTAAAACAGAAACCTAATAGTCACGATGAAACTAGTTTTCATTTCAAAAAACCTCGAAAGCAGATACGATACGCACCGTGGGATAACAGTTGCCAACCTTGAAAAAATCATTTAGCAAACACGAGGGGAGATGACAATGACATCGGAACAGTGCTGGTAACTTGAGAAAACAAAAAAAAAGTCAAAAGGTGCGAAGACTACTTTCGAAAGGGGTGACAATACATGACACAGACCTTGAAAATTACCGGTTCACAGCGAATTTGAATCACAATGGGACGCCACCATTTATAATAGGATTTAATAAATAATTAATCGTATTTACGTCACGTAATTTGGCGTTTAATTCTTATGCGGGTTGGAGTTTTTGTCCGCCATTTTGTGTATTTTACCGCGTTAAATGGTAATAGGGCTGGCGACAGGGAAATGTGATGAATAAATGATGTCAGAATATGATATATTAAGTAGACTTGTGTGACTTAGGGTGTGTTAACAAAACGTGTGGTGAATGTATCAGCTGTTGAAGAAAAAAAAACATTACGTCTTCGATTAAGAACCTTCGCTTAGTATGAGTTTGTTTTACGTTTAACGAAATCGAAACGAGAGCGCTTTCGGCTGTGCTCTCGGGACTCTGATTGGCCGGCTCGTATAAACCAACCAATTAGAGCACCGAACGCGCTCTCGTTTCGATCCCGAAACGTAAAACAAACTCATACTAGGCCCTTACCTAATAATTTTATTCGATTTTGAAATTCGACTTTGTAGATTAGTAACTAGTCAAACAGCCCAGAAGAAACATAACATCGCACCTATTATGTTCATTATGTAATAGACAGAACGAGATAAACAAACGAACTGCTTTTCACCAGCCATATTGTCAGTTGCATAGTAAATAAGCGCGCAAATATTCAACAAAATACAAGCAGACATTTTAAAAGTACAACTAAATGTCTAGTTATTTGTTACCACAATTATGTCACTCAAAATAATACGTATGACCTAACACTAGTGCTTAAAATAATGACAAGGACGCTAGTCCGTTAGTCATTACTTCATTAGTCTAGAAAACGTGACAAATACATTAAAATAATATGAGTTTAAACATTTACTTTCAGATCCCCAGATGGTAAAACAAATGCCATATATTTGCATAATTTAACGCGACTGCAACGTAGGTATTTACTTTGTATTATCTGTACCCTTGACTTTTATGTGTCGCCATTTTGTTTTCAATAGTGATGTATTAGAATTAGTATCGATATCGATACTCGTAACAATCGTTTAGAAAAAATCGGTAATCGATTAAACTGGTTTTTAATATTGTTGTTTTTTTTTACGTTGCATTTAAAAATAAAAAAGATTATGTAACCTTAACATTGTTGACTTAAGTCGCGGCATTGACGATTCGATAATAAATAATTATGCCTTAATTATGCGACTCGATAATAAATAATTATGCCTTAATTATGCGTGACTGCTAACATTAAATACGTGTTCTATATTTTCCTTGTTTTTTGTATGTCATTTAAGATAATTTATCTCGCAAAGATGAATGCAAGGCTGAGATGTATAATTGCTTTAACTATGACTCATCACTGTTCAACAATGTCTTAATCTTTCCCAAATGATAGGTTTGGTAAGTAGGTTCCGAAAATACAATAGCTAGACTTACTTATCTAGAGAACAACTGGGAGTCTAGACAGACTAAGTACTATCTATGTACTGGATCTAGATTTAGTGGTCATGGAACCGTTGTACAATTGTTATAGACCTGGGGCCTTAGTCTGCTATTACAATTGTGTCAGAATGGTCGATCACTGATCAGTGCAAGAGGGACGGAGCTATACAACCTACATAGCTCCGTCCCTCTTGCACTGATCAGTGATCGACCATTCTGACACAATTGTAATAGCAGACTAGGGCCCCTGAACAGCGGTTGGAAATAGATATTACAGTCGTAGTTAGGACCATTTTATCTATATTTGTTGGCTAGGCTGTGTAGCTGTGTTTCATACATGTTGAGACAAGATGTTAGTAACTTTCAGAGCTGGATAGAAATGTATTTTTAGCTTTAAAACCTAGCATCTGTTTTAAACAATACCTGTAGAAGGATATAACATAACTATTAGCAATTTTAGACTTTGTAATAGAGAGTTTATTACTATTCCTAATACGATATCATGACAAAAATATTATTTTGAAATCTAATATTTAGATTTAGAGACATACTTTTGAGATACTGATTCTTCCCTGAGATACTGATTGGGCTTTATTGTTTCAGTAGATTTAATATTGTTCACTATGATAATAATTTGTTTCCTTGAAATGGCAATAGTTGGTAATGTATGGCAGGCTTTGTGAACTGAGATTTCTCATGGCTTAAAGTAAATCTCATACACCAATCAAAAACTGTCAAATTTTATAGTTAATTGAATTCCATTAACTCATAGTTGACCCAAAAGTCACAGTCAATAATCATGACGTTATCTATCATTACATAAACTAAGCATATAGTATTACAGCTGACGCTTAATTTATCAACTATATGTATACATAGACCACCCAAGCATAAATCTTTGTATAAAAATATTAGCACTTATCTTCAATATTAATTAAAATACCTAGCATGTTTAATTTATTAATTTAGTCATAAATATGTCATTTATATAGCATTAAAAAAAGGTGTGTCTACGAAATTCTTGAATGTTTTTTTTTTATAAACGAGCAGACGTATCACCTGATGGTAAGCAATCGCTCCCGACCATGGACACTTGAAACACCAGAGGCGTTACAAGTGCGTTGCCGGCCTTTTGGGGGTTAGAATTTAAGGGTTGTTGTTCGGGAATGTTTTTCGAATATTTGACAAAATAGTACGGAAATCAACTGCCTTAACGTCTTTTTGCACCGTACTAAGAACATCTGCCAAATGCTAACATGAAAACTAAATATTTGTACTATTAAAACACGAAAGGTATACAAACTCTATGCTGACGACCTCAAAGTATATATTATCTGTGGCGATTGTGCTATCTGTGATAACGGGCACAGATAATAATCGATATGCTAGTTACACTACTAACCTATACTTCGAAACCGGTTCCGTTATTTTTACTCTCGTTCGGTATTCGATAATTAAAACATTAAGATTAAAGATATATTATTCTAGTTTTGATAAATATTTCATAAGGAGATGTTGCGAAATATTGTTTTATACCTATTAGTGTATTATTTTTTTATTATAACGTCACGCCTTTAATCCCCGAAGGGGTAGGCAAAGGTGCACATTATGGCACATAATACCAATGTACACCCACTTTTCACAATCAATGTTATAAGTCCCATGTAATAGGAGGTGAGCCTATTGCCATATACCGGGCACATTTCCAGACTCCGTGCTACCACTGAGAAATTTTCGATAAACCGAAAAAAGCCCAGTAATATTTCGCCCGTAGCAGTAAGTAGTGTATTATTATCATATTTTTTATACTATGATGCAAATAATCGAAACGTGTTATGCAAAATACGGAAGCCTCCTTGAGACTAAGATAAAACCTAAAAAATAGTGTTTATATTGGTGCGAAGAAGTCATTTAGGTCAAGCTATATTTAAGATATTTCTTTTTCCTGTTTATATTTTTTTTATTAGCAATGTCTAGAACTATCCTTGCTGTGACGCCACATGACAGAAGTCGCATATATTAAGTTTACATGCGAATAAACATGGATAGAAAATTCCAACGAACAACAGTTGGGCAGAAAGCCCGACAGGTATGATCACCTCGCCTGATCGGAGGATCCTATTTTTTTTAGGGAACTTTACTCTCTATTCACTAAACTTGCGATAAGTCTCAAATGTCTATCTTATGATTTAACTACTATAAAAGACAAAATTTTGGCACGTTTTATACAGAGCAAAAATATATACGTCGAGAAAAAAAAATAATCCGACGAACACATAATTCAAAAAATTGACAATAAAATGAAACCATAGTTGCATGCTTCAACATCAAGTAACTAAATTAACTCTTGAATCACAAATTAAAGTTACAGCAACAACAGATTTTATTACTATCTATCGAATAGTTCAAATTCCTTACTTCGGCATTTGGCCTTCAACTTAATAGTACGTATTGGCGGTAGCTACCGTAATTTTATCCGTAGCTAGGCTTACCTACTATTAGTCAGACGTTATGAGAAAAACTAGCAATTTCCTCTTAAGACTTAAGTGGCTCTATATTTTTTATTATGTACATAAAAATTACTTGCAAGGAAACGTGGTTTTTATAATATATTCGAAATAAGTAAGACAGATTTAGGCACCAAACATAAAAAACATAGAATCACTAACAAAAATAAAACTATCGATAAAATTATCCTTCAATATTACGAGGATTTCACGTCACTAGATCTAGGCATGTCCCTAAACGACAAAATATTCATACTATTTGCCAATTGACAACTAATAAATCATAAATTATTTGAGTGCACCCGGAAACATACTAAAGCATTATAATTCCAAAGACTAAGCCGCCATCTTGGCATTAATAGCAAAACAGCAAACAGCGGAAAATAATTAAATAAAGGGAATATTTTAAGAATTCAATAAACACGACAAGAATAAATCCATAGGATTAAAACCACAACATTTTATTGAGCAAAAAAACATATCTTGAAAAGAGATGAAAGAAAAAAAATAGTAGATTTATGTCACATTAATGGGGAGTAGAATACAGATTTATTTCTAAAAATATTCGCTTAGAATATAACAAAAATATAAACGCTACGCTAAAACTGTCAAGTGGGCTGATTTGACAGCTGGGCAGGTCAATGACATTGGTCGGCGCGAAACGTAGATACGTTTAGTTGTCGTGTCGCCACAATTGTAATATGCGTAAATTAATAGTTTTCTTTGACATTTCTATCTATAGTCGAGAAGGAAACATATGTCTAATGTCTACTCCATTTACGTGACGTGTAAGAATTTGAAACTTATGACGGCATAAATTTTTGCGTCAAATAGCATACTTACTTCTCTAAAATTAGCTAGAAAAATTAAATAAATAAGTATATTGTCAAATTAATGAATGAAAGTAGGATTATTTTGGGATACTTTTTTATATTGAAATGTCAAAATAATTTATTTTTGACCAAGGAAACTACCCAATTGGGTTAAAGTAAAAGGCGGGACAAACATGGTGAATAAAGTATTAAATGCCAATTTTCAAATGTGTTAAGAGGCTAATATCACAAGAGATTTTTTTGCGATTTTGAATCATGTACATAATTCTATGTAGAATAATTCGGTGATTCCGAATATGTATGTAAACCGATTTTTATACTAAAAACTGATATTTTGTTTACTAAAATCATTATTAAAATAACTCAGAAAAGGACACTTCTTAAGCCGTGGATGTCTTCAAGCTGAAGATGATGAATAAAACGTACTAAAAGGAAAGTGGTTAGTTGTATCTTTCCAAGCAAAATGCCAAGCTATAGCAAACATTACGCAAACATTTGAAGTAGCTTGTTAAACAGCAGCGGTCTTAAATAGTTGACCAATCTAGCCTTTATCTGATAACGAACCACTATCGGAATAATACCTACAAACTATACTACATTAAATTGCGTAAGAAAGTAGAATTCATAGAGCAACGTCCATTTTTTACGATGTCCGGATACGATATCGAAACGGCTTTACAGAGAGATTCCATAAACATGACCTATTAAAAAAATACGCGTTCTATTTGAATTTGAATATCGAATAGAAGTTTCGATGCGCTGACACGATGCTCACATAGACGTAAACACATTTTTCTAACATTACATTTCATCACATCACATCATATATACAGAGTCATTTAATGATTTCTTAACCTAGTCCTTAGCAATTGTTTTCGATACAAAATCGCTACTAAAAAGGAATAGTTTAAGTAATCATTAAAATATGTATCCAAGTGCGGCAGTTAGACATTGTAATACTTGTTGGTTTAAAAAAAACATACAAAAACGTAAAGTAGCAATAAAATGAAGTTATTTACTGACAAAAAGACCTTCGTTTGTCTTCGTCTAAACGCTGTTGCTTAATGTACATATACTTCAAGCGACTGGCTTCAGTACCAGCAGTTTTCGTAATAATTATGTATACAGTCATAAAATATGAACAGTAAAATTATTTACGAAGCCAGCTAGGTATTCAACGGAACAATAAACTCTTGCACTACTATTCAAAAGTTAGTTAAAACATCGCCTAAAAAATGATTATTATTTGTTGCTATACTTGACATTTAAGGCCGCAAAAATTGCCCATTATAAACATTATTTGTCAAAAAAATAAACAACAATTTGTTTTCAAGGCCCATAGTGATAATAAATTATGATGAATACAAAAAAAAATCGATGCGAGATATCGATAGATAAAATTAAAATTATCTACCGATTAATTTTTGCTCTATCGCCGATTACTTATCGATTTTTCGAGTTAAATTCATTTGAATATCTATGTTTTTTTTATCTGTAACATTTCATTTCTTGCGAAACGAAAAAATAGTGCAAAACATTTTAAAATTTTCGGCGTTCCAACTGACAAAACAAATTTTTATGAAGGCCATTCTCAATGGAAAACAGAATATATTTATCTTCAAGAGAAAGTACCTAGATATAGAACATTGAGTAAAATATTAGGTTCGCAGCCAACAGCTAAGTCTAAAATAATCCCTTACCGCTCCACAGTTATTTTCGCTTTCTATAATAAACAACTGAGACACAAAACCGCTTAAAACATAAATATATTACGAAAATAAAACCGCGACGAAACAAAATGCACCGCAAAAAGAATCCACAAACTTATTTCTTTTTTTTCTTTCACTGTCACGTCACTTCGAAATTTGAATAAACGCCGATTATTTTATGCCAACACTTTTTCACAGGTAATGAATGAAAAAAAAATTTAGTAACACAGAAAAAATATGAGGAACGTATTTGATATTTTCTATTTATGTTTGATAAGTTTTAAAATAGTTTTTGAAGTAAATTCGTTGAGTGCCGACGTACCGTGTGTTATCGTTCAACGCGACTTGACTGCCGCGCTCTCGGGCTGAACTGAGCCGGCTCCGGCTTTCAAACTTTTATTTTTCCAACGCGCTGCTTTCCGAACGAGCGCAGTGTACGCGCGTTGAATCCTCTGCGAAAGGTGTCTATGTGTGCGTGTAGTGATGGGCTGATGTCGATAGATTTTTTGGTTGTTTTTTTAATTATTCTACCAAATGTCCTGTGAAACTGATTGGTTTTATAATTCTATTTTATTTTTATTATTTATTTTCAACTTTATTGCACACAGACATAAAACACATTTTACATTGTAATGATAATCAGAGTACAATGTTTTTTTTTCTAATTCCATTCTATTATATTATCTATTATTAGGTACATTATTAGGTATAACCAATTCTATTAGTTACTAGGTAAATAAGGAAATGTCATGTTTAAAATTAATAATATTATGATAATTTTATATTCTAGCTGTTGTAAAAATAAAAAACACGTTTGATACCTGTATAATAATAGAACGACTGTAACCATTTACTTGGTCATAAAATATGTATTTTACTTTATAATAGTAATTTAACTAGTCACAATATTACTGGAAAGGTCGTGATGTTTTCATCGTTAGTTAGGTTTGCAGTCACGTAAAGCTAACTATTACCTAATGGAATAAAAATGGAGGATGGTCACGAGTTACTAAATCTACATCTACACTAATACATAGAGCTGAAGAGTTTGTTTGTTTGAACTGCTAATCTCCGGAATTACTGGTCCGAATTGAATTATGTATTATTTTTGTGCTACATAGTCAATTTATGGAGAAATGTTATAGGCTATAAAACATCACGCTTTAATCAATAGGAGTCAAGTAGAGCAGCTAGTCAAAAATATTAAGCTGTTCTAATTGTTATTTCCACTACAATGAAATGTAGTTATTATTTTTTTACTTGTTGACAGAAACATTTTTACTCTATCAATTTTATAGTAAATTTTATTTCGTGGGATACTTTTCTCATTATCTCATTATTAATATTGTTTTAGATTTAAGTATAATACACTTACAAATGTAAGTGTATTATACTTAATTATTCTAAAATAAAATAATGCACAGGAAAAACTTAATTTAACATTTTATTCTCAACACTATTTTTACCAACATTAAAAAATCAGAGAAAGAATTATTAAGATCTTCTATCAAATTAATACAAAGTGCTAAACACTGCAACAATATCTGAATAAAACTAAAACATCTTACTTCTAAATTAACTAAATAAATAAGAAACCTAGTGATAGCTATAAAATATACAATTAACTTTAAACTAAATATAAAAATTAATCCTACAAAAGTCTTTCCCTAAAAAAATAACCACATCGATAAATCGAACGCCTCTCACTACACAGTAACAGTATCCGATATACACGTACACACCCACACTAACGCAAAAGTTGTAACTTTACGCACACGCACGCACAACGAGCTTTGCTTTGAGCTTTGCTACCAAAATACAATTGAAATTGACTCCTAACGCGTTAGAATTAGGGTTGATTTTACATTGTAAGTAAACAACCAGTGATGCACAACAGATTTTGAAATACCGAAATAAATGAATTTTGTGTCCTTTTCGTTTTATTTTCATATGTTCAGCAATTATGTACAGATTTTGTCTGTCTGTCTGTCTGTCAGTCTGTCCGTAAAGAGTTATGACATGCATTGCATACATAATATTGTTTGGATAAACATTTGTATTGTTGGAAAATATATTTTTGTTAAATTTTTACCTCAACAAAGTAATTGTTCAGTGAGATTCTTGTACTATAAGGCTTGGCTATAAGGTTAGGACATAGCTGGTACTAAAATATTCTTAACACTATCTGTATTATGTACAGCAACGTACGGTCCCACAATAAAAAATATTTCATTTGATTTGAGAAAAACATCGTTAACTTTGAAGAATTTAACTGCCCTGTGAAAGAATTAGATAGTCCTGTAAAATAAGTGTAGGGGAAAGTAGAGAGATCCAAGGAGCAATAAATGGAATTATAGTATGCAATCTGCGAAGTTTTGGACGAAATGTCGTTTTTCGTTGAATTAGAGTAGGCCCCCAGATCACGAGGCAGATCACCTATGCGCTGGACTGATCAAGCCGAATCAGCTACGGGAAATCCTCGGCCTAGGCAGTGACTACATAGACCCATCAAGAAACGATCCTTACATAGTTTAAGTTTAGAGAGGTATGTTTCGGCTCGACCGGAGTGATACCGCGGCCTCACAGAAATCTGACGTGCAAGAACGCTTGCGTTGTGTTTCGTTCTATGAGTGAGGTTACTGGAGCCCCAATTACCTCCCTTTCCAATCTTCCCAATACCCGATTTCCCAACAACCCTTAACTTCCAAACTCCCAAAATGCAAGCAACGCACTAGTAACGCCTTCAGTTTTTCAGATATCTATGGGCGGCGGTGATTACTTACCATCCGGTGATCCGTCTGCTCGTTTACCGACTTATACCATAAAAAAAATACCTCAGATATTGTTCTAAGAACTCCTTAGTACACACCTACAACTGCCTTCTCAAACGTCAAACAATTGACTAGATAAGCAGGCATGATAAGCTACTACACACTATGCTGAATGTCACGTGCTAAAGTAAGGCTTTATCACGTTTACATAAAGATTATTTTAGTTTGAAGTGCTGATAGACCATACTCAAATAGCCTGTGAGAGGCCAATGCTAGACTATTGGCCTCTACAAAGGATGGTTGTGACTATAAGGTCTTGTGTTTGATCCCTGGATTAATCAAAATATGTACTACACAATTTGGCTGCTGGGCTACGTGTGGCTCGTTCGATTCGGGTATGGCTTGAGTGTTATACACTTTTTTAAGTGGCGAAAATCCTTCTCTTTTCTTAAGCGAGACGAGTAGCAATGTCAAACACTTAACTGACTAAAAACCACCCCGTTCCTACTTCTGCCCTTCGAGCCGGATCCCGCTAGGTAATCCGCAGCTCCGGATCAGGCATCAGCCCTACTGGGCCCCATCTGTGGTGGTCTGATGGCTCTTTGAGCGCCACATGCACGGGTCTGATTCTGGTCAGGCGGCTAGCCACCTTTGCTCGCCGTCCGCGGACTCGCACTTACACGGTGGCCGGAATCGCGCGATCCCCGACATCCGGAGTGTCTCTCACGTCGGCCGGGGCGATTCGGGTTGGCTTGGGTTCTTATGTACTTATGAACACAGGAGAAAATCGTATAAGTAATGCTTATAAGGGTAAAACGCAACGCTTAAAAAATCATGTAAAACGAAGTTCTTTAGTCTTAAAAACAACAGTCTAGTATCTGATCTCATTCTGTAATACTATGCGTGCCTATAACCTAACTCCGTCTACACATCCTACATACCACTATGACCAGGTGGTAACTCTGACTTTCCTGGTAATCCACAGCCAGTCTCCTGACAATGGCGACAGGTGTCACCACTGTGTAGCTATTTCCTTACACTGTACACCTGCTTTGCATAATAATTTGACTAAACTGTTGATGGTACTGATTGTAATCTAAAGGCCTACCTTTAGATTTTAAACTTTTTCATACAATTAAATTTTCATAATTTTAAAGATTAAAATGCTTTTTGGTTTGTTTGTTACAACAATTTTCATGTTGGTATTTAAACGGATTTGTTTATTAATAGTAACTGCCGGCACTGCCGGCCAGCGGCTTTACCCGTGTTTCGGCCTTGGGTGAGGTGAGAGGGAGTGTCAGATTATTACTGACAAAAAACCACTCCGGGTCGAGCATCAGCCCTACTGAGCCTCATCTGGGGTGGTCAAATCACTTTAATTTATCCACAGTGTACACTGTACAGTGTGATCTACAATTTTAAAACAGTAATATGCCCATAGTCAGCTATGGTCTAATACTCATTAAGAATACCTTAGCCACATTATACTGGTTATATGCGGATTAATTTTAACAAACACGTAATGATTTGTTCAATCTCCGAAAATATTAAAACTATAGGTACTTTACTCACAACATAATATTGTCCTCCTACTATATAGTATGATGACACATAATAATAACATATAAAAGCAATAAACAGGAATGAATGACATAATACTATTATATTGTCTTTTATTAGTTCATCAATAGGTACTAAATACTAGAATGTACGCCTGGTGTGACTTAGTATCTGTTTGTTTACTGTTATGATTTAGTTATTTCATTGATTTTAATTAATTTTCGTATCATAATCTTGGCATTGCAACGGCTTGGCATCAAAGCTGGAGAATGATATCCCTTTGCGTTTTGACCATGCAGGCATAAATGCCCACTTTTTTTTCAGGGGTAAAATCCAATTACTTCTCACAGCTTGGGCGAAGAAATGGGGAGAAGAAAAGAAATAGAAACGGGGTGGTTTTTAGTCAGTAAGAGTCTGACACTCCCTCTAGCCTCGCCCAAGGCAGGAGAAGACATTGGATGATTTTCGCCCCTGAAAAAAAAAGATCACCTATACATAATTTAGACAAGAGGCAAACAAATCACAATCTTATTTGCAATCGAATTATCTACTCATAAATTTTCACCCACACTTCTCCAGAAACTCCAATCAAACACACAAACAGACAGACAAACAAACGAACGAAGAAAATGCATCTAAATTCTAAACCAGAAAAGCTGAGTCAGATGCATTAGTTCTCTCATCACGTGTACCTAACCACAGGGCTTGAGGCGACCATGTTGAGATTGTGAGCGGTGGGTGACATAACTAGATCCTTTGTTACAAATTAAGGAGTGCAAGGTTGAGTCATTCGTACTTAGGAATAGGTGTAGGTACTAGTGACCTATATAGTACTGTAGGTAGTTTAGAATAGAGATCAAGTGTTGGAAGTTTAAGTGTAGGAGAGCCATGCTTCGGCATGAATGGGAGTGATACCACGGCCTCAAAAAAACTGACGTGAAATAACGCTTGCCTTGTGTTTCGTTGTGTAAGTGAGGTTACCGGAGGCCCAATTACCCCCCCCCCTTCCCAATCTTGCCAATCCCCGATTCCCCAACAACCCTTAAATTCCTAACACCCACAAGGTCGGCAACGCACTTGTAACGTACTTGAGTTCTGGTTGCAATCAGGTGCTCCGTCAGATAGATTACCGGCTTATGAAAAGAAACATTCTTAAAACCATTTTATTTTCTCCTTGTGGATTACCGCGGTTCCATATCGAAGCAGGACCAGGAACGGGGTGGTTTTTAGTCAGTAACAGTCTGACACTCCCTCTCACCTCGCCCAAAACGGGAGAAGCCATTGGAAGATGTTCCCCCTTCAAAAACAAGTGTGAATTCTTTAAAATTTCCAATTTGGAATATCTTCGTGTTAAGGTATGGTAAGGTACAGCCCGCATCGTACGAATTCCGTATGATGTCATCAGCACGCATCGCCCGTAAACATTGCTGATGGTGCGGATCAGTGAACGCAGTTGTATGAGTTTCTATACAAGACAAACTAAAATCCGTTGCGTGCGATGCGTACGATGCGGGCCTGTGGACGCTTACCTTAAGTGTTGCCTTATATTCATGATGAACTAAATGACATACAATATTATAAGTAGGTACTTATAACAGCTAAATAAACTATCTTAGTCATGCATGTGTTAATTTAAATTTGTCCTTCACTTCATTTTAATAATATTTAGTACTCTTCAGTTACATTTTGTGGTCGGGAATTTTAGACGCAAAACCTTCGATCAACAATACCAACTTGTTGATCGAAGCGCAAAACTAACATTAGGTGTACCTAAACCACAAGCACAATAATAAATGTATGACATAAGAAAGTTGCATCATAGCTTTTTATTTATGTTTCATGTTCTAAATCACGTTCTATTTTAGCAATAATAAAAGCATTAGCGTAATAGCCTTGTTTGGCTAGTTTACTCCACACACCGTTGTCATAAAAGTTTAAGGTTCAAAATTGGCATTAAGTAGGTTGCAACGTAAATGAAATAAAATAAAAAATCATCAGCGTAAATAAAATAAAAAATCGCTACGAACGACCTCCTTATTATAAAAACTATATCATATTAAGGAAAGTAATAAAGAAGTAATTTGAATTTGAAACCTCCAGGAAAATAATGTAGATACTCATTTTTAAAAGGCTGGCAACTTGTCTATTTAAACTTGTTTTAACTATTTTTCGCGAATAAAATTTACGGAGCACTCAAAAACGCGTCTTCACTCAGCGGTTTTTTTTTTTTTTTTTTTTTTCAGCATCATCTTTATAATATTAGTAGGTATAGATAATGCTGATCGCTCATCACCGTTATTAAATTCTGTCTTATTATGTTAAAACAGGGTAAAGACTATTGCTATAACTATTGCTTTATCGGTAAAAATAATTCATTTGAATATTATGAGCTATTAACCTACAGAATTTTCATTTCAATTAACATTTTCCTCAACGCTACGCAACATCAGAAAAGAAATGCGCGGGAAACATTTGACAGCTCACTTTTTTTATTCGAATCATAGACCAAGTTGTTTATCATTCAGCCGTTCATAAACAGATAATATAAGTTAGGAGATACGAAGACAATTATGTCATTGAAGCATCATTATCTCGTCCAATATTATTGCAAACAATGAATAAGAATAATTCTTAGAATCATCTCCTTGTTATCTAGCCGTTAATGCAACAGTTGTTATTGTAAAATGCAGTAATTGTTGTATTTGTGCGGCGTCATTCATAATTTTATATGTTCAATGAAATCATCGTGGTTTGCTTGAGTAAGATGTGGTTTACCTAAGTTTAGCTTAGAAAACGTAGAATACCTAGTACCTAAAGTATATTATTATGAAGAATAATATCAATGCTGCTGTTGGTATTGTTGATCGAAGATGCTGCTTCGTTGGTCGTTTGGTCGCAAAGACAAGCAAGTGCGACCGGATAAGGGATCTCGGGTTAAATTCCCGGGCCGGGCAAAGTGTCTCTGGGCTTTTATATGGAATAAGCCGGTAAACGAGCAGACTCATCACCTGATGATGCAAGCAATCGCTGCCGCCCATGAACAGTTGAAACACTAGAGACGTTACAAATGCGTTGCAGGCCTTTTGGGGGTTAGGAATTTAAGAGTTGTTGGGGAATCGGAGATTGGGAAGAATGGAAAGGGGGCATGGACACCCATCCATAGGCGGCGGTGATTGCTTACCATCAAGTGAACCGTCTGCTCATTTACCGGCTTATAGGTACCATAAAAAACCTTAGTTTTTAAACTGACATGTCACTAACATTAGTATGTATTAGAACTCGAAACGGGACATTTTCCATGTTTTTCTATAATTTTCTATGAGTTTCCGATATTTCGGCACTGTTGCAAGCGCCATGATCATGGATGATGAAATATACCGTTTCGAGTTCTAATACTAAAAAAACTTAGTCCTCACACAACTAGATCAACGAGCCATATCAGTATTACTGAAGTTAATTACGACCGGCGACTCGGCGTCTATCCTTTACTAAATGAACCGTTGAAAACGAAACCAATTTATTATCCCTTTAATTTGTAATGTTATCTGTGACCTTAGAGTAATTAACTGGCAACATTACGTCGTACTGGTGTCATGTGCTGGCAACATTGACGCGGAAAAGAATGGATGGGGTAATTTAAAATGTAACGGCTAATAGCTATTCAAATTTAGAATAAGAATGATGACGGGGTATGAAAATTAAAAATCTATTAAGTCCATCAGGTAATGAAAAATATTAGATTTTTTTTCATATAAGATAACAATAACTATGTACATAGATAAAACGAATCAAAGTTTAGGAACTAAACTTTCGTAAAATATTAAAATATACGTCATTTCTACGTACCTGCAAACTTTACATGGAAGTGATGTCACGCGATATTTCAATTCAATATAATCTTTGAAAGTATATGTACTTACGGAAGTAAGTAATTAAAAAAATACGTGTCTAATGTTTTAAAATAATCTACAAGACGGACATTAGAACAAAAAATTTACATCTATCCTACTGTTAGGTATCTAATCTACAATCTGCACATTTGTAATTTCTTTGAATTCTGAATCATCTAACTGAATTCAATTCGTTGATCAAACAGATTATCACTGGGATTTCCAGACGACGAATATTTTAGAAATAATATCATGTACCTAGCCAAAATGTTTCCTGCTGGACTATCCTTAATGATATCTAAGAAGATCGCAGTTAAAAAGGTTTTGGCTACATATTACAAGTGACATTTTTATTCCTTTTAACTTTTGATGGGTCGACGTTTAGCTGCTATTTTGCCTGATGGTAAGTGATGATGCGGCCTACGGTGGAGCACGTCTGCCTATAAGCAGCCTATTCTCTTAGGCTTTGAAGATACCCAGGTTATCAGGAAACACGGACTCCGATTTATTTTTATATTTAATGGGTCAACGTTTGATCGCTATCTCACCTGATGGTAAGAGATGACAGAAGTCACACATTTTTTTACGGGGGAAAGTCATCCAACGGCTTTTCCCGCCTTGGGTGAGGCAACAAGAAGTGTCAGGCTCTTACTGACTAAAAACCATGCCGTCCATACTCCTACTTTTCGATCCGGAGCCCCGGTAACCTGTTTCGTTGATCCGTAGCTCCGGATCTAATCTAACCTAACCCAGGATCTATTTAAGAAAGAAACTTCGGTGAGTAGTTTTCTCACTCGCAAGTCCAACACACCCACGTGAAGAGCAGCGGTTGTGACTTATTTTACTTTAACTGATAGCTACTGCCTCGTTGGTCGAGTGGTCGCAAGTGCGACTGCCGAACAAGGGGTCTCGGGTTCGATTCCCGGGTCGGGCAAAGTATTACTGGGTTTTTTTGGATTTTCGAAAATTTCTCAGTGTCAACACGAAGTCTGGAATTGTGTCCAGGATATGGCAATAGGCTCACCCCTATTACATGGGACTTATAACACAAAATGGTGAAAAGTGGGTGTACATTGTATAGCGGCATTACGTACCGTAATGTGCATGTGCACCTCTGCCTACCCCTTCGGGGATAAAAGGCGTGACGTTGTGTGTGTGATAGCTGACTTTCTTTAGACAGTCCGTCTGCTCTCGAACAATACCTTATTTATTAACCTAAAGTCCTGTTATCACATTCGCCATTCCTTTATCAGGAACGCTCCTATGACGCAACTGTTCTTAAATTAACATTGACACCACGACCTTACATTATAATAGCACACGTCTGATAGGGCTTTATAAAAGGACACACAGCTCGTCAAAATATACTAAACAGGACAATCGATTCTCGCTTTTATAACCAGAAGACATAAAGTTGAAAATGTAATCAAACGGTGTAAAACTGACAGCATATGAAGTTATACGAAATTCGAATTACAAATTTTCTCAAACAGGATTTGGACTGTGTAGTAAAGTGATAAGGTTGTATATCCATTGCAGATGTTTAACTATTTAGTATACCTTCTTAAGCTGCCAGTACCTGAGTAACGTGTTAAAAAATTAGTGTACTTACACCCACACATTGTAGGGTAATGAGGTATACCATTAACCTAATTTGTGATTAAAGTTAACCAGTCCCTTTTAATAGGTTAAGCAACATAATAGGGCTCAAATCTAAAGTATGAACTGTTAATTACTATATTTTGAAAATGAATAATAAGTCATCCACTTCTACATACATGACTCATCAATTCTTCTTCATTTTTCTGACTATAGGCTCCTGGTATGGCTTGAAAATAGTCGAGTTAACTCGTTGAAGAGTTACCAAATGACCTATTGCGGGTTACCAGGGCGTCCTGCTCGAAGCAAGAGTAAGAATGGGGTGAGATTTTAGTGCGTAACAGTCTGCTGCTCCCTCTCGCCTTACTCAAGGCATTAATAATTTCCTCCTACAAAAAAATCTTGAGAAAGCGTAGTCCTGGTAATGAAAGATTTTATGCCTTCCCTATATGAGAAGATACCTTTCCCTACAGTCTTTTTTTATGAAATAGGGGGCAAACGAGCAGACGGATCATCTGATGGTAAGCGATTAGCGCCGCCCATGGACACCCACAACACCAGAGGAGTAACAGGTGCGTTTGCCGGCCAATTGAGGTGATTTCCAAGCTGATAGGCATCGACTTAAGTACTCAATTCTACATTACATCACCCCACCTAACACCTAATCCTAGCCAATTTCACCTTGAAGCAATGACGTAAACCAAACCTTATTATCCTAAACCCTTAATCCACCATCTTAACTCCTCAAGGCATGTAACGTTGATGCCCGAATACTCAAACGCTACTCAATTTTAAGACGCTCTCAAATGTATTACTGTCACTATAATTTTTTTTATTTATTTTTTTGTTTTAACGTTGCCCCACGTCAGCATTTTCTCCTGTGTCGTAGGTGCGTTTACAAACATACAAGTTCACATATACATGACACCCAAACCCGAAACAACAATTTGTGGATCACACAAAGAATTGCTCCGTGCGGGAATCGAACCCGCTACCCGTTGCGCGGCAGCCAGTTGCCCAGCCACCGCACCAACCGTGCAGTCAAATTCTTTATAAAATGACAGAGATAGCACGATATTTAAGTACAACTTAAAATTGAGTAGCGTTTGAGTATTCGGGCATGAGTCTATTATTAGCAACATACCTATGACGTGTAGTAAGCTTTCTACATAACCAATAAGGCACCGGTAAGGTGCCACACATACTGAATATGTAAGCCATTTAATTTTAGTTACACTCATAAATCTAATCCTACTAATGTTATAAATGTAAACGTTTGTTAGGTTCTGTTTGTATGTATATTTGTTGCTTAATCACGTCAAAATGGCTGAAGGGAACGGGATGAAAGGACCATGCCCATTTTTGCCCCAGAAACGCCCAGATAAAGTAAATTACAAGATTGAGGTAATAAATAAAAATTTTAATTAAATTGTTAATTTTAAGTCCTAAGAAGCACTGGATAAAAAATAAAAAAAATACGACTTTTTGTTGACCACCGATCGGGGCTTTTGACAGAATAATGTTTCATTCATGCTTTTTGCATTTATCACGGTCTGGAATCATGTCTTTTGGCCGGTTTATTCACTCGTTGTGTTTTTACAAATTATTTTGAATAATGATAAACTAGTATTATAGTGTTGCTGTTTTATTTGTATATTAATGATACTATCGGTAAGATTAACTTCATAATAAGTAACCGCATGTAAATTATCTTACTAGTAAAAAATATGAAACGTTATTTTTTTTAACATCTTTTAAGACTGGCAACACTGATTCATTCATTCACTCTGCGTCTGCTGCTGTGTTTACGTTTACTCCGATTGTGCTTTTCCGTTCAATTTAAAATCTACTTCGGCTACGTTTTATGGATATTGATAGTGTCGTTTTATTCAGTGACTTCGGCTTTTCTTATACGGACTTCGTTGTGTTTTGTGATTTGGACTTTTCGTTTGTGACACAAAATGTTGCGTTGCTTGAACTGTGGGTTACGCGTTCAACGCATACAGAGGCATGTTGTTACAACTTTGCCTCAAGAGTTGCTAATTATCTTGTCTATTTGGCTGAGAATTGAATATGTAAGTATCATTATTATATACATTCAGAATCTGCAGGACGGTTATACACGGTGTAGTTTTGAAACTACAATATATCAGAAGATTGTAATAAAACTCATAAATAATTATGTAAAAATACGATACTTCGTCAAAAATCAATAATACTTTATAATACTTGTTATTTTATTTTTCTAATTTTAACTGATTTTCAGAATAACTAACATAATTACCTTCTGAAATATCGTGCAACTTCAAAACTATACCTTGTATAGAGTATGCATGCACGATAACTTGAAACGTGACTGCGAGAAAAATATATTACTTAATACAGTCGAACTTCAACTCTTATCGTGGACGTGTAAAATATTTTTTTTGTTTTCTTAGTTAATCATTTCTTATGGTATGTGAGACCTACTAACACCGACTGTTTTGTTTTCAGCTCCCTATGGAAGATGTAATATGTCATGCATGTTATGTATTCTTACAAAATGCTGATGTAAACACACCAAGAATATTAGGTCATACTAATATCTGTGCTGGCTGTGGCTGTTCTTTGAATGAAGCTAGACTTCATTCTCTCGAAGAAAATGGACCATTATATGATTTTTTTCCATGGATTAGATCAGTGCAGGTATTTATCTAAATCCTTAAACACCTATTAAGTACTACTTACATTGAATATGATTAATGGTAATGACACATAATTATAACAATTTGGAAAATAATCCTTATAACTATATCAGTGGTAATAGTTTTTACAATGACAATCATTTTATGCATTTTTTTAATATATTCAAGTATGATAAATGTCAGAGCTCTCTTAATTTGCATTATATTGTTTATTCAACTTAGTAAATCAAGAGATTGTGTATTTTATATTTTTTAACACTGCTTTATTTTTAACAATCATAAATATTTTCAGAATGGAAGAGATAGCTATGCTGTTTGTCATAATTGTTGGCGGCGAGCTAGCCGACAATTTGAACAAGATTCTCAACGAGAAATGGCTATACCACAATTGCCACCTGTACCTGCTCCTGCTCCAGCACCTGCCCCTGCTCCGGCACCTGCCCCTGTCCCGGCACCTGCACCTGCTTCTGCCTCTCAGCTGGGCCAGAGATCAGTTGGAATGGTCAATTTACCTCATTACAAGAGAGCTGCTAGTACATCAAGACACTGCATTTATTCCGACTGCGGTTATGTACCTATGCATTTAATACCAACATTTATTAAAAATATGTTAATTGTAGATTACAACTATTATGTGCCCCGGTATTCACGTGTTTGCCATCACCATTTGTATTCTAATACTTGGCGTGAATTACCAGAACAATCATCTTCAATATCAAGTTTTAGTATAAATCAAATAGAAGATTTAGTTAATATGGCAAAACAAAAAACTGTCACATTTAATTTTGAATGTGTTGAAGAAATGCCCAACCACATATGCCATTATTGGACTGGACTGGAAGTGTCTGAATTCATTATTTTATTTAATGAGTTACCTTTAGCTAATCAGGTACCATCACCAAAATCTGCTTTGGCTATCTTTTTAATTAAAATGAGGACAGGGGACAGTAACAAGAGATTGTCTTCATTATTTAATATACCTCGATCAACTATGGAGAGGCACATGAACATTGTACGCTTATGTTTTATGGAACATTTTGTACCATTACATATTGGATTGCAGCATCTTAATAGAGAAGATGTCATAAGAAGAAATCTGAGTATTCCAAATGCTTTGTTTGGCAATCCAAATGGCTCTGATCAAACCAGACCTGCAATCACAATATGTGATGGCACTTACATATATATTGAAAAGAGTTCCAATTATTTCTATCAAAAGGAAACTTATAGTTTACACAAATATGTGAACCTCGTTAAACCATTTCTTTGTGTGTGTACAGACGGGCACATTATTGATGTGATCGGCCCTTATGCTGCCACTCAAACCGATGCAGAAATAATGAAAGATTTATTTACTGATGAATCTGGACCCATGCGATCATTTTACAGAGAGGGAGATGTATTTATACTCGACCGAGGATTCAGAGATGCGATCCCACTGTTGGAGGCCTGTAATTATAATGTGCAGAAGCCTGAGTCGTTAAATGAGGGAGAACGACAACTAACAACTATTCAGGCAAACAAAAGTCGATTAGTGACATTATGTCGATGGGTAGTGGAAGTAGTCAACGGACGATTTAAAAGGGACTTTAAATTATTTCGCCAGGATTATTTTAATAGAGCTCATGCACATTTAATGAGTGATTTTAAAATTGCAGCTTCATTAATTAACAGATTTCACCCCACGCTTCAAGATCGGCCAGATGCTTCTCTTATTATAGAAAGAGCCTTGAGGTATCAACATACTCCTAATTACTTAGCAGAATTTGTAACAAATTATAATTTAAACAGGCGATCGGTTATGTTTAGACGCATAGACGGCAGGTTTCCTCAATTAAATATATTTCCCGTATTTAGTTACTCAGAATTGATTATTTTCGCATTGGGCCCATATCAGGTAAAACAAGCACGATCATATTATGGCGAACATGTTCGACAAAATGGCTTGTATGAAATTGAAATATGTCCTGAGCTGGAACACTCTGAAGAAATGGTTGCGGCCGTTGGAGGATATAGACCTTATTTATTAAGGGGTCGAATCCAGTCGCGCCATATTGGTCGGCGTAAATATTTTACGTATATTTTAATTGACACTCAGCCCTCGAGTAGTAATTGCTTAGATGCAATATTAGGTTACTGTTGCAACTGTCTCGTGGGTAACAGAACAGTGGGATGCTGTTGCCACGTTATGGCCATAATATGGTATTTGGGTTGGGCTAGACACCAAGACAATATATCGCCGCCAGCATCATTCTTAGACAATATATTACTTGTAATTGAAGAATAAAACATTTAACACTTATACTGCTTTTTTATTTTATTCGAAACTTGTACTCAATCGCCACAAACCTTGAATGCAGCAATAGATCAGTATTTTATCAGTCAGAGAACATTATTTTACCCCATTTAATTGAAACAACCTAAGTATTAGATCTGTTAATAAAATAATTATTGTAAATGCTTACAGATCAGACAGTACCTACCTAATACAAATGTTGGTATTTTTATTTGCCTTTAAGTCAAGCAGTTAATTGATGTCAAATATAAAAATATAGTTTAATACAACCCGTTCTATTTTATCACAATATGCTTTTATAAAAGCATCTCATCAAAAATACCCATTTGTTGTGAGTCATTAGTCTCTTTCCATATTGAGTTCTGTTTACTCGAGTACAAGTTTTGCATCGAACCTAATCGTTTTCACATTTATATTGACACTATACTATGGAAACAAGACTAGTAGGTAGACGTAGGCCAGATCAGTGTCCTTTTATACTTAAATATAAGTGATGATCATGAAGTTCCTAATAAAAAACTAATAGCATTGCTGTCCGTAAACGATACAATGCATATAAAATATCAGTAGTAAGTTATCATGTTTAATATAGAATTACTTGTGAATCGGTGCTTTAAATGACATAAAATCTAGATATTATAAAAATACTATTAAAAGGCTATCATATGACATAGGGCTGCAATTTGGGCATCGCATGACAGTGCTGACTTTTAGCTCCATACTAATATGGGCATGGTCCTTTGGAATAGGGCTACCCCTGTTCCACATAGTGGACAGACGACCTAGCAGCAAAAAAATGTAAACACGTTCAAGAATACTTTTTTTATGGTATAAGGCGGTAAACGAGCAGACGGATCACCTGATGGTAAGCAATCGGCGCTGCCCATGGACACCCGAAACACCAGAGGCGTTACCTTAACAAGTGCGTTGCCGGCCTTTTAAGGATTAGGAATTTAAGGGCTGTTGGAGAATCGGGGATTGGGGAGATTGGGAATTGGGCCTCCGAGAACCTCACTTACACAACGAAACACAACGCAAGCGTTATTTCACGTCGGTTTTATAGTAGAAGAAGTATGGCTCTCCCACACTTATACTCTAAGCGGCCTGGTGATCAGACCATGAAGTAAGTACAAAGGATCAAACCTAAAAGTCATGTATAAATTCGCATTCCTACTGTGAAAGTCACTACATAATGTAATATACTACCTACTTAGACGTAAGTAGCAATAAAATGAAAGTAATAAACCAAGTAAATACACAGGGAAATACTAGTTTAACTAAATAGCTACGTGAGTAAATTA
Source organism: Spodoptera frugiperda (assembly GCF_023101765.2). Lineage (NCBI taxonomy): Eukaryota > Metazoa > Arthropoda > Insecta > Lepidoptera > Noctuidae > Spodoptera > Spodoptera frugiperda. The sequence goes on along the minus strand of NC_064228.1, from coordinate 6,868,931 downwards.
ATAATGAATAAAACGTACTATTTTATTACGGTATTAGCATAAGTATTGCTAAGTACATACATACATACCTATGTATATAACATATACCTACCTGCTTTGCTTTTTTACCGTTTTATCCGTGAATCTGGGTGGTCTCTCCAGGAAAATAACTTTTTTGGAGGGGGGAAATTCATACAGTGACTTCTCCCGCCTTGGGTGATGCGAGAAGGAGTGTCAGACTCTTACTGACTAAAAACCACCCCGTTCCTACTCCTGCTTTTCGAGCCGAAGCCCCGGTAAACCCGCTAGGTAGTCCGTAGCTCCGGATAATTTCGGAACCTAGGTTTAGTCATTATACTGAGTACCTATGGTAATTTATCTCCTTATTATATCTATAATTTCCTTAACTCTGTGGCTAACCACAAATGAGGTTCTAAAACGCAAAACTTGATAAACCTTTCACCGCATATCACGGTATACTAAACTACAAAATTCTTTGATCGATTTTGGGCTTTGATTAGAAAGTTAGAAGGTTGGTAATTGCGTGAAGAAATTAGATAGATTAGGAATTTAGGATAGTTTGATGTGCTGTTCTTAGGTTTAGGATTAGACTTTTACGCTTTCGTAATTTAGTTATCTTAGGTATACTATATGCTCTAACCATAGTCTCGTTGTAATTTCGGGTTCCTGGTTCATGTAAAGTAGTAAATAGGTGCATGAGTATCGGGTTTGCGCCAGACGGTGATAACGAAGTAGAATACGTGAACACCCAATCTCTTCATGTGTGTGTCGTAACAGGACTAAAGGACTACGTATGACGGATCAGGCTGCAGATTACCAAAACCTTTTCAAATGCCATGCTTAAAGAGGAGAGACTCAAAGTCAGAGTCCAATTCAATTGAACCATAAATAGGTACGTTTTGAAATATAAACAAATACATAAATAAATAAAAGTCTGTCCATCAATGAAGCTTGGTGCTAGTTCCAAAGTACCTATAGCTTCGAGAATCCAAGAGGATTAGCCTTAGTCTAATTATAAATCCCCACATAAGAATATGGCAGCCTATATTTCAGCAACGGCCATTGAATATTGACGACACATCAAAACATATCAACTAGAACAAAACCAGATTAACCTATATATAACGCCTTCCATATTAAAATAGCAATCATTAGCATTCTTACCGCAATTGTCATAAATTCAGGAACAACAATAATTTATTTTTTATTACATTTTAATTTCGTATTCTATGTTAGGAAAGCTGACTTAGGTGCCCTAAATAGCATCTAGACTGCAAGAAAGTAGCTAGCGGCACGGTTGATGTCATGTTAGGCACTATGGCTGTCGATTGAGTGAATTGGAAGTGGTGTAGGGTGACTGTGATTTTTTATTTGATAGGACAGGATATTTATATGTGGAAGAGCCATGACTTATTCGTCAACTCGGCCGCAATAAACTCGTCCGCGAGGTCGAGTCGGGAAATTCAAAAATTAATTATTTTTTTATTATGCATCTCGGCCGAACCACGTGGTCGAGTTGATGAAGCTAATTTATTCGTATCTTTTATTCGTCAACTCGACCGACATTGAAAATATGAGGCATTATTGTACAGCGACATACAAAAGTGTTTCGTTTCGAATTAAATTTTTGTTCTTATGGGTATATTATTTAATATAAAATAACTTAAAATTAGAATTAAGGACAGATAAAAAGATGTTTTTTAATCAGGCATTGCTCAGTTGAGTATTAGGTTCATTTCTTTCCACAGAGAGACAAAACTATTTTAACTAATCAGGATATATGTAAGGTCATGATTAAAATGCTACATTTTACAAAACTAAAGGGTGATTCTAATGAAACATCTACGATGTTTGTGTTAGCACAGCACGCATTTTAATCGGCCTAACAAAATAAATCTTTCCATGATATGCCTTAAACATTTTCTACTCAAATGTACATTTCGTACTCGGTCGAGATGACGAATAAAAAAAAATCACAAAAATTAGCCGAGTCGACTCGACCGCATAGTGAATGTTCCTACGGTCGAGATGCACAATGAAATAATAGGTAGATTTAAATCTTCCCAACTCGACCGCGCGGTCGAGTTTATTGCGGCCGAGTTGACGAATAAGTCAGAGCCAGACTTATTCGTCAACTCGGCCGCAATAAACTCGTCCGCGCGGTCGAGTCGGGAAATTCAAAAATTAATTATTTTTTTATTATGCATCTCGGCCGAACCACGTGGTCGAGTTGATGAAGCTATTTTATTCGTATCTTTTATTCGTCAACTCGACCGACATTGAAAATATGAGGCATTATTGTACAGCGACATACAAAAGTGTTTCGTTTCGAATTAAATTTTTGTTCTTATTGGTATATAATATAATATATAATATATTAAAATAAGATTTAAGGACAGATAAAAAAAATGTTTTTAATCAGGCATTGCTCAGTTGATTATTAGATTCATTTCTTACCACCAGAGACAAAACTATTTTAACTAATCAGGATATATGTAAGGTCATGATTAAAATGCTACATTTTACAAAACTAAAGGGTGATTCTAATGAAACATCTACGATGTTTGTGTTAGCACAGCACGCATTTTAATCGGCCTAACAAAATAAATCTTTCCATGATATGCCTTAAACATTTTCTACTCAAATGTACATTTCGTACTCGGTCGAGATGACGAATAAAAAAAAATCACAAAAATTAGCCGAGTCGACTCGACCGCATAGTGAATGTTCCTACGGTCGAGATGCACAATGAAATAATAGGTAGATTTAAATCTTCCCAACTCGACCGCGCGGTCGAGTTTATTGCGGCCGAGTTGACGAATAAGTCAGAGCCATTATTCGGCACGAACGGGCCGCCTCGACTGGACTGGACTCGCCTCGACTGGCCTCACAGAATGCCGACGTGAAACAACGTTTGCGTTGCGTTTTTCGTATGTTACCGGAGGCCCATTTACCTACTTAACATTCACAATCCCCGATTCCCCAACAATTCTTAAATTCCTAACCTCCAAAACACCACGTTCCTACTTGTAACGCCTATGGTGTTGCGGGTGTCCGTGGACGGCGGCGATTGCTTACCAACTTTTCATCATCATAATCTATAAAGGTTTAAACGCAAAAATAAAACCCCATTTTTTATTAGAAATCAACCCCTTATGATTTATTACAAAAGAGACCATTTGAATTCGAAACGGAAAATCTCCAGGTACTTATATCCCAATTAAAAAAAAAATCATAGACACCACAAGAATTTCCATATTCAAATTCAAAATGCGCGGTATCGTCCAAATCTAACCGATTTTTGGCTACACGAATATGAGTCATGGCGTCCGCGGCATTAGATATTTAACTCACACGCTGCTTTTCGTTGCCATGATGCCATGTCCCGCATAGAAGCGTGAATGAATTACTAATTACTGTTAAATTGTACGAGATCTAACTACGGCACTGAGAGGCCCTTAGGGATAAATTATTTTATTTCGTTCGGCGGGAATTCCGTTGACTGAGACAAAGTGACGGTTACTTTTTTTTAAATTTTGTAACTGTCAAAAAATAGACAATAGGTATGCTTGGAGTAAACTCGTTGTAGTTTTTTTCGATTTTCGTTGATTTTGGTTTTTTTTCACGAGAATATCGTTAACATTATGTAACAAGATTAACCATAACAGGTGTCGCACCGTGGTGGCGGTTCCGAAGCAGGTCCATTAGAGGACCCGGTGACCCTTACAGGTGCTGAGGCTGAGGGTTGCCACCGAGTGCAGTAAAAATCCCACAGTCCCTAGTCTTGTATCCCCAGTAAGCTAACAAAAGGAAAAACACCTTAATCCTTGCATAGGTATTATAATATTGAACGTATTATCTAATGTTAATAACCAAGGATAACAACAATAAGTACCTACCTAAGTAAATATAAAATAACAAAATTATTTTCTTAAGCCGATTGCAGACCAAGAGCTAAGCTAAGTTAGTTTAGTTTAGCATAGCCGGCGCAGTTTTCTATACTTGTGTGTAGATCGCAAACTATGCGACAAGTTGGATGCTACCTTTAACATACTTAACCACGAAAGAGTTTTGACCAGCCCAAAATAAAAAATGTTTATCGACTGCGGGAAAATGTCCCATTGCCATGTCATCCATGCTATGCTCAATGCTCGACCTGTTGGCTGTTCAGCCTATACATATAGTCTGATACAGAGCAACTTGTAATACCTATAGGTTTTGTAACGTATCCGTTTCGAAGTATCGCATTAATCACTAGTATGTGTAAGCTAGCTCCATCTCTTATAAATTCTACCAATCACATTACTGAAACCACAATCACGAAAATATCGTTATGCAAATTGTTTACTCAATATTGTTTATTCAATAAAACGATAAATCAACCAGAATACGTTATTTATTTTTATTAACACATCATTATTGTATTTTAATCTAAACGAAAAATTGAACCAATTTATTATGAACGCAATAACAAAATGCAAAATCGCGGATCGTTAACGAAATGACATCTGTCACTTTGACGTTTCCTTGTTTTGCAATCTTCGCTTTGATTTTGGACTTTGTTCCATTCGATTGTTTTTGTTTTCATTTAGTATTTTAGCAGTGCTTGTGTGCACTCGCGTCTACTTAATTAACTAAAAATTAAGAAAAATGTCTTCGTTTATCAAAACAATTGCTTTTAACAATCCTAGGAAACTAATTTCGAGTAAGTAATCAATAGCATAATTTTATAGTTATCTAACATTTTGTAACACGTATTTATCGTATTTTTTTAAATAAAACTTGGGCTCTGGGTTAATTTTAAGCTAATATTTGATCGTTGAAATGTTTTACATTGGTTATATTAAAGAAATAGACCGTAATTTCAGAGATTTGATTGAATACAAATGTGTCTATAATAAGTACATTTCTCCGGCTTATCGGCTTTAGAAGTACAACTACAGTGGACTTTAGACTCCGATAAAGCTATTTCTGAATTTATTACGGTCCAAAGTCCAAGACCAACAGATAAATAATGTCATCTCGAGAATATTTTGAGTTCTAATTTTAAATTTAAAATCTTAAGAGAACCTTGAACATTGAAATTGAAAAACATGTTTTTTTACTACTTTTGTTTTATTTATTATATTTTTCATAGTCAGATTGTACGCTATACCTAAGTACCTACCTTATTAATTCTGAAAATGGTAAACAGGTTTTTCATTAAGTTTTATCAAATAAATTATCTTAGTACAATGTGGTGCTATATATAATAGATGTGCTAGGTAGCTATGCTACTAAGATGTAATTAAAAATGTGTACTGATAGTTTCTACTGATACTAAGCTATGTAGCTGTGCAATGTGAAGACAATGCACAGCTCAAGCATATTAGGGAAGTATCCATAGCACACCTCTTTCCATTTAAAAAACATAGTCCGTTTTCACGGGTGCATTTCAACTCAACTAACTATTTAAATGTCATTATTTCCATTATTTGACAACTATTTCATCTCTCAATTCCAGATGTATTCATCCGAACATTCACCAAAGCAGAACTGCCACAGTTTGAGACGCTAGCTGTGTCTGTCCCAAAGAAACATGTGTACCATGTGGAGCTGAACCGGCCTAAAAAATCTAACTCTTTCACTAGGACTATGTGGCAGTAAGTATGGCTTTTAAGCCTTTAACTGCCATCAGAAAACTGTTGAAGGCAAATCCTCCACTAACATAGGTCACCGGTGACCTATGTGGCAGTTAACATGTTAACAACTGTCCCATGAGATGGGGATGAGGAATCGATTTCTGTACCCTTAGTATGAGTTTGCTTTACGTTTAAAGAAATCGAAATAAAAGCACGTTCGGCGCTCTGATCGGTTGGTTCATTCACGCCGGCCAATCAAAACGCCGCGTTTCGATTACTTTAAAGGTAAAGTAAAACTCATACTAAGGTTATACAGATTGGATTGGATTTGGAAGAAGAGTGAATTTCATCTTTTCGAATTACAGATAGTCTGGATTACATTCCCCATTACATTCTATTCTCATTAATTTCCTAAAATCACATAAAGAATATTTCCTCGCGGGAACCAAAGCTACACATTGCACGGCAGATGTCCTCTAGTGTATCCTTAGCGTTAAACATCTAACAAATGTTTCCAGAGAAATAAACAACTGCTTCACGACACTGAGCTTAATTCCTGAGTGCAGAGTGATTGTGTTGTCTGGTCAGGGCAAGCATTTCTGTGGTGGTGAGTGATCTTTTATTTAAATCTAGTTATTATCCAGCTTACTGGGTTTACCATTAAATCACACCTAAAGCACAGAGTAGCACACGATTGTTTAATAAAACACCCATTTTCGGGATTCATATGTTTATGAATCCCTAGTTGCCAGACCATACATCAGGTAACTACAATTCCGGAGTCCGAGCCAACCTATTGTTGAAAGTTTATAAAAAAAGAAGATCCGCCTTCAAATTTTCTTCACCGCCTCCATTTTTTCTCTTCCAAGTCCGGTAATATATCTAAAGTCGTCTACTAAGTCTAAAAAATCCTATGCTGAAAACCGCATCAAAATCGATTCAGTTAAACGCGAGATAATCGCATACAAAAAAACCCTTCATACCCACATACATACAGGTCATCAAATGTATATGATGTTATAATATTACAGGTATTGAGTTGCAAAGCTTGGTGCAATTGGCCGCTGAGGCTGACGAACTGGAGGACGTGGCGAGGAAGGCTCGCTACCATTACAACTTCATCAAATATGCTCAGGTATTATTATACTACTACTAGTATAGTATATTTATATGCAACGTCACGCTTTTTATCCTCGAAGGGGTTAGGCAGAGGTTCACATTACGGCACGTAATGCCGCTATACAATGTACACCCACTTTTCACCAATTGACTATACTGAAAAATTTTCGAAAAATCGAAAAATGCACCGGCATGGGAATCCAACTCAAGACCCCTTGCTCGGCAGTCGCAATTGCGACCACTCGAACAACGAGTCAGTCAGTATTATATAGTATATTTATTTATTTTACTCTTTTAGTACAGTTAAATAATGATGGACTTAATACGTAGTGGCATACTCCAAGGGTACTTTTCCACCAGAGATGTTCGATACTATGTTGCTATGCGTTTGGATTCCATCAATCATATTCATCATTACACTACATTAGCACTGGTGGAAAGTCAGTTAACAAAATAAAAGTTCTAATCTATTTCTTATAAAATAACATGGGGTATTTAATATTTCAGGAAACGATAACATCTCTAGAGGATTGCGTGAAGCCCGTGATAGCGGTGACACACAACGCCTGCATCGGAGCTGGAGTCAACTTGATCACTGCCGCTGATATGAGGTGAACAATGTTGCAGTTATTAGAATAACAATTAAGAAAATCAATCAAGCTAAAAGCTCCTAAAATCGATGTAACTTGTAAGCACTGTCAAAACTCACCGAGATCCAACAACCTCGAAAAAAAAATTCGAAATATAAATGTACTGTACATTTTTGTATGGTATAAGCAAATAAACGAACAGACGGATCACCTGATGGTAACCAATCGCCGCCGCCCATGGACACTCGAAACACCAGAGGCGTTACAAAGGCGTTGCCAGCCTTTTGGGAAGTTGGGCAAGTGAAGTAATTATGGCTGTGGTATCACTCCGGTTGAGAAGGCCCATTCGTGTGAAAGCATAGCTCTACGACACTTAAAACTTAAGTATACCTATCTTTATACTAAACATTCCAGTAATTCAATACGGACTTGATGAAAAATGGGTCTTACATTTTAACTGGTGCACCCAAAGGTGCGGTAAGTAGAGCTACTCTTGCGGGTAAAAAGTATAGCGTAACATTCCCATATTATACCGAAATATCAATCTGACATAAACAACTACATAAGCAAGATTATGTAATGTTACTACATCAGTTATGTATGTTCACAGATACTGCACGGAAGACTGTTGGTTCTCGGTGCGCGAGGTGGACGTAGGACTGGCTCCCGATGTAGGCACGCTGCAGAGGTTCCCTAAGGTAAGTTTATTCATGACTAGACCTAGAATCGCAAGGAAAAATGGTATAATTCAAAATTTAAATTACAAACATACAAACTTTAGCATTCATAATATTAGTAGGAATATTGTGACACATATTCAAAAGACATTATAGATTTGATATGGATTGGAATTGGGATGACTGATGAGATTGGGTATGACTAATTTTTATTTTAACGTCCGTCTTGTAGATTGTTGTAAAACATTAGAAACGTATTTTTTATTTTCTTACAGAAACAAATACTAAAATAAATGTCGATGAGTTATTTGAAGTGCCACGTGACGTCACTTCTATGTACATTTTATACACAAAAAATGATGTATTTGCTCCCACTCCTAAACTTTGATTTGTTTTATCTATGTATTATTTATCTTAAACTAGCAAACCCGGCGAACTCCGTTTCGCCACCATTGATTTTCCCCGTTTTCCTGCTTTCCTTTTTTGCTATAAACCAAACAGATCCCGAGACCTTTCCGACGAATGCAAAACGATGGAAATCGGTTCGTGCTTTCTAGAGTTATAGCGTCGGGAACAAAAACCCAACTTATTTTTATATTATAGATGACAAAATAAAATAATACGTGTTTAATGTTTTTGCATTACCTAACTGACGGACTTAATAGATTTTTAATTTTCATACCCCGTCATCATCCATATTATACTTCGTTTTACAGGTAGTGGGCAACGCATCAGTGGCGCGAGAGCTTTGCTTCACCGGCAGAAACTTCGACGCTAAAGAGGCAAAGGAGATTGGTCTAGTCAGCGAAGTATTCCCTGATAAGGACACGTGAGTAATATTAAGTAATTATATCTCATTTGTTAACAAACGACATTGTAGCAGTACCCTTAGTAATTAGTAGAAGTTTGCTTTATGTTTAAAGTAATCGGAAAAAGAGCGCGTCCGGCACTTTGATTGGTTGGTTTATTCGAGTTGGCCAGTCAGAGCACCGAACAACTGATTGGCCGGCTCGATAGAACCAACCAATCAGACCACTGAACGCGCTCTCGTTTATTTATGGGCATTGGGCAGACGTGCTCCATCGTAGGCCGCATCATCACTTACCATCAGGCGAGATAGCGGCCAAACGTCGGCCCATTTAACATAAAAAAAAAATTAATGTAAAGCAAATTCATACTAAGTGCACAGAAGTCTTCTGGAGCTGCGGACAATATAAAAGTTACCGGGGATCCGGCTCAAAGCAGGAGCTGCTCTTTGAGCCCTGTAGGGCCACTCCTATTTTCTAATGCAAAGTTTCGTTTAATCTTCGGCCGTAGGTTTTATTGATTTACTAATAGAATTACTTGAAATAACGTTTTATTTTTAATTTCATATCAAAACCTATTTATTTATCTTCATTTCATTCGTTCATTTTTGTTCACGAAAGTTCGTATGCAATCTACGAAGTTTTTGTATGTGAACGTGAACGTTCGTTGAATTAGAGTAGGCTCCCTGGTAAACCGCTAGGTAGTCCGCAGCTCCGGATTTCAAGTTATACTAGGGGCTCATACTCATTAACAGCATTAGGAGTCTTCCATCTTTTTGATAATTACGTAATGGTCATAAAATACATATAATAATGATAGTGATAGTTGATCATAAAATATAATAATGTATTCCAGTGCCCTGACGAAAGTGCTGGAGATCGCAGAGAACATAGCGTCGAAGAGTCCCGTGGCGGTGCAGACCACGAAGATCAACCTCGTGTACTCACAGAGCCGACCTAACAAGGACGGGTTGGAACACGTTGTACGTATTATTTTGTTTTGCATATTTATTTACTAAGGTAAACAAGCCTATAGTATATAAAATGGCCGAAAAACGAGCAGAGGTAGGTATCGCCTGATGGTAAGCAATCGTCGACGCCCATGGACACCCGAAACACCAGAGGCGTTACAAGTGCGTTGCCTTTTGGGGGTTAGGAATTCAAGGGTTATTGGGGATTGGGAAGGGCGGATAATAAGGTCTCCAGTAACCTCACTGACACGACGAAACACAATGCTGCAAACGTTGTTTCACGTCGGTTTTCTGTGAGGCCGTGGTATCACTTCGGTTGAGCCGGCGCTTCCACGCTTATAAATTTCATGTATCGTCACGCCGCCGTACACATTATAGCACGTTATGCCAGTAGTAGCACGGAGTCTGGAATTGTGCTCAGTATATGGCAATAGACTCACCCCCTATTACATGGGACTTATAACATAAATAGTGATGTGGGTGTACAGTTTTTAACTCTATGTACTTTTTGTTACAGCGTCTACTAAACTCAGTGATGAACCAAGGCGAAGATTTAACAAAGGCGGCCATCGCTCAAGCCACCAAGAGCCCGATACCAGAGTTTGATAATGTTTAAGAACAATTCTAATTGCAGGGACAGGGAAAAAGAGCTTTTATTTCAAGGTTTTAAGGCATAATTTGTGTATTTTAATATACACGCGGAATAACTAAGTCTTTATAGTTAAAAAGTAAATGTAACTGTTTTCTGTATTTTTTTCCGCTTGTCCCAACTTTGTACCAAATGACTAACCGTCCTGGTGAAATTCTTTTTTTATAAAATATATTTCTTTGACATTAATGACTATAATAAAGAAATTATAATCAAAAGTGCAATAATTCGAGAGACTTTTACATACATTTTGATGATGTATTTCTACTCATAGATTGTGTTTTTAATTAATGAATCGAAAGTCCATTTCCATTAAATTTAATCTATTTTTGAAAGTATTTGACTTGAAACTGATATAACAAATTAAGCATTTTTCAAAAATCATTGCCATCACACATATTAATTAATTTCGGTAATAGGGTAGATGACTCTTTTTTATTTTAATGTCTGCCTTGTAGATTATTTTAAAATACGTACTGTTTATTTTCTTACGGAAACAAATGGAGCGTCCAAAATCCTATTGTTTCCAGCAATATACATATTAACATTTTCGATAAATATTGAGCCCATCATTTTATTTAGAAATCTACCTCAAAAACATATGTTTCCTATACCTAATGAATTGTCTTGAGATTTTACTCCATACCTGTATAAAATAAGATATAAAGTGCATTATTATTGTATTTTATATGTATAAGTGACATATTTTTGAAATGTATTCCTTGTTGTTAACTTTTATATTGAAGTATTATTCAATAAAATGTTTATTTATATCATACTGGTTTTATTTCTAAATAATTGTGAAAACAGCCCAATAGGTATCTAAATTGAAAAAACAATAAAGAGTCAAGAAACTAATTTAAAATAATTAATGTTCAATTATTGAAACGAAAGATAATGAATTTTCGATTCCCGCACGGAGCAATTCATTGTGTGATCCACAAATTGTTGTTTCGGGTCTGGGTGTCATGTGTATGTGAACTTGTATGTTTATAAATGCACCCACGACACATGAGAAAATTCTAGTGTGTGGTAACGTTAAAAAAAATCAATGAACTTTTTAACGCGCGCAGCCAACTAGTTTCGCGCGCTCTAGGCACCATTCTGTCGCATAGGATGACAATAATTAAGAATCTCCTTCCAAAGCATCCCTAGAGCAGCGGACTACCTAGCGGGTTTACCGGGGCTCCGGCTCGAAAAGCAGATGTAGGAACGGGGTGGTTCTTAGTCAGTAAGAGTCTGACATTCCCTCTCGCCTCGCCCAAGGTGGGAGAAGTGATGAATAATTTTCCCCCTTAAAAAGTCCCCCAGAGACCTCTATGAATAATCGACAGCTTCTAGCGTCTACGTCATAAACTGACGTCATAGCATGCAGGTCACTGACCCTAAAAGGTTACCTATTTTATTTAGGTCAACATAATGCATTATGAAACTTCGAATAAAAAATAGTAAGTACCTATATATCTAAATGCGATTTGTTTAAAACTTATCTAAGTTCACTTAGTCCTCAGAGTCATTTAATGGTTACTTAACTCAATCCTTAGTAATTATTTTCGGAACAAAATCGTTACTAAGAAATAAGGTTTAAAGTAATCATTAAATATCTTTGAGTGAGGCAGTTAATCACACATTGCATATATGTATATTTTCTTTTTTAATAAATTTATACATTTTTTTTACTTAAATTGTGGCCATAAATCTAGACTTGCCAAACTGTTACGTTTGATGGCGAAAAGCGCTCATTAAACAATTCAAACAACTATTTATACCTACACACTTATAACTAAGTCTGTAATCATAATTTCACCCGTTATATTCCGATGGGGTCCCATTATTCGCCAGTTTCGCTATTATTCCCAGACATTAAGATAAACCTGGTCCAGGTATCTAGGTTATAGAAGCCTATTCCCATTTCCATCCATTGCGCACCATTCCCAAACACCCATAAGAATATTACAGACTTACTAAAATATTTCTAAAAACCGTAAACACTCTTATAATATTTTATTCAATCCGAGAATACCCAAACCTATAGTGTCTTATTTGATAGTCGTTTTTATTAAGTTTCGACTAAAGAAAGTTCATCCATACACCTACCCACCTTCCTTACCTATCTAGTAAATACCTGTATTATTTACCTAATTAGGTATTTATTACTGTCAAACAACCAAATTTTTATTTATTTCAACAAAATTAATTGCATTATACAAGAACTACACTATTTTTAAAGATAATTCATTCAAGTTTCGTCAATAAACAGTGTTCTTTACCGCGCCAACTCTCAATGAAACATTCGTTGAGTTTTTCTAACATTAGTAAAAAGATGCATAATAAGAGAAGTAAGAACATGTAAACTAAACAAATATTAACAAATGCACTTCTTAGCACGCGTCTTAATAACTACATCACCTACAAGACAATTTTGGGTCAAGACTTTAGGACGCAAAGACAAAAATAAGGGCGCCTACAAACGAAAAAATACCAAAACTTTTTTTTCTATACCTGTCAAAATGTAACTTCAGATTTTAAGAAAAAAATAAAATGTAAGTGTTTCATTAAGCAACTTTCGATGCGTTTTCATAAATTTCCTTTGTTCTCTACACACGATCGACTGAATTTCACCTTGGTCGGTGAACGCCATTGATAAATCCGACAAGTCGGGCAAATCGTCGACCCAACTGTTCGCCAACAGCGAATACGTCATTCAAGCCTGCTGTCCTACTACCGGCTATCTGAATTTAGGTCACCGCGAAAAAAAAACACGACAATATTTTTTTTTCACTAGCGTTTTTCGGTGATAAAATTGGATTACATGAATATTGTTCGGTAAATTGGCTTCGAAAACATCCAATTATAGTTAATTTAATTAGTGATATTAGGTAACTTAAGCTTGGACATAATTTCGTATTGTTTCTTATAGTAAGTCGTAGTGAGCGATCCATTAGGGGCTTGTTTTTGTAAATATTAAAAAAAAATACATTATTTTTTACGTATTCTGGTTGAAAAATAAATAATATTTGTCTAAGTATTAGGACAAACAAACGTTAAATTCAAAATCACCTTGAACTAAATAAATAATAAGAAGCTGTTTCTTTGTTTCAAAAAACAAAAGCACAACAATTTATATTTTACTCTTCCATTCTAATGTGATTTCAATTTATTTCTTCATTTTAACACCTATTAAAAACCCTTTAGTATCGATTAAAAAAGTAATTAAAAATTATCAACGAACATAAAGAATTTATCGGGCCAATCAAAAATCACTGCTTACGTCATGACAAACGCGAACTACGTCACTGCACCGGCTATTAACAAAGAAAATCAGGTAACCTACTTTACGGAGGCTGCATTTACGTTTGCTGCGAATGACCTGCCCAAATATAGAGCAGCTATAAATAGAACTTGGGGGCCCGTATGCAAGCGCCGCCTATGAATGGTGCAGGCAACCTGCATGTAGGGCACGTTGCAATGATTTGACCTATTTATTTTTCAATGGGTCGGGTGCATGAACGGGGATGGGCCCATTGCGAGGCTCGCTTCATTCAGTAACAGTCGAACCCTCGAGGCCGGCGTGACCTACTTCCGCTCTCCGCTCGCGAGCCGCTAATATTGCGATTTTCGATCAGAATACAGTGAAATAAGTGATTTGTGTGTGATTTTTAGTGAAATTTTGAAAAAAATAATTTTGTATATCGAAAATCGGGAAGCCTAGGGCAAGGGTACAAATAAATTAATGCCGGCAGCCTAATATTTTAAAAATCCCGCTTTTCATTTTTCTTCGCCCTGACGGGGGTGTTACTGGTGGATATTGAGTGTCAAGCTACGTCATTGGTGGAAAAGTGACAGAGTATCGCACGGACCAATCGGGAGCCTGGATACCAAAGTTGTGCGCGACTGAGACGCCACCTGTCGCGTGAACACGCCGCGTTCATTGAATAACCCGCCCGGACTGTTTTATTGACGCAAGCGCACTGAGGCCCAACAAAGGGCCGAAATAAGAACGGTTCGCAAGTGAATCTGATGTATTTATGTCATAAAAATGGTGAAATCTGTGAAGTGGCGAGTAGAAATTAGGATATTCGACGTGTCGAATCATGACCGAGGCATCTGAAAAGTAAGTGGTGTATCTGTAACTCAGTTTTTGTGATTCGTGCTCCGCCGTGTTCTGGCTAGGTAGGGCTCTACCCCGGCCATTTTCCATAGCTCATGGAATGTGTGATGTGATTTATGGTGTTTTCTAAAGTTCTATGAGTAATTGGGAGGCTATAGAATCGATATAGATAGGTTTTGTGGGCTAAAGTGTATGTAAAATTGCATACATGTTCGTGGCGACCGCCGCCCTTAGGTCAACCCTGTGTCCTCCAGTGTAGCTAGATAATCAATGAGTTCTCGTTCATTCACAATTAAAGTAGGTAACTCCTTTCGGGGTCATTTGAAGCTACTTCAATTCAAGCAAGCTGTATTGCTCAATGAATTGTCTTACATTATATCGATGGCACTATGACGCTCGCGTATTTTTCGCGCAAAATAAAAAACTGGCTGTATGGAAGTTCGACAGTGCGATATGTCAAAAAAAAAATTAAAACATTGTTTTTTTTAGTAACGCCTTTTTTCTGTAATGGAATTTGCTGTTACATTTTATTTATTGCTTATTTTGTATAGCCTTGTAATTCATGATATTGGATGATCAATGTTTTTAGTAGGCCTAATAAAAATCTTATAGGCACTGACAAAATTCCTTAGTTACTAAGCTTCATGAGCTTTTAAAATAATTTACTACATAACTACATATAATTTTATTTAAGTTTACAAATTATAATAATAAATTCCAATATAAACCCCTAACATATCCTTTGAGATGAGCTATTACAAAACTGGTTTGAATATTATATTTTTAAAGATATTCTACAAAACTATAATTGAATATTATATCATAATTTAAAATAAAACCTAAATCTGTGTATCCTGCCCTATTTTTGTAAGTAAATAATGTTGTAAGGTAGCTTTTGTTCTAGTAACAAATAATATTTTTAAATATTTGAATCAAGAACACCCCTTATTTTTCTATAGTGTTAAAAAAAATACACAGTTTTAATAATGATTTATGGTTGACAGTAATTTCACATTCATGGTTACTTCTAATTAAGTTCAGTTCACTTATTTGAGCTTTTTAAATTAGAAAGATTATGTATTAAATCTGCAGATTTTAATATTAGGATATCTTTTATAACCACTGATTGATTAAACCAAACCTGGTTTCTGTTTAATTATTATCTACATTTATTGCTACTCCATAGTTACTTGTAAATAAGATAATTATTTGTATTATAACAGTAATTCACTTTAATAATAAATAAACAAAACACCTATAAAACATAGAAAAGTAGTTTACTTAATACATATCCACTTGTGTCAGGTTTGAAACCCGGGTCATTTTTTTAGTTTTTCAATTACAATGATCTTAATTACAGTCATGTTTTGCTTAAATAAACTACTTAGGTACAATAATATCAAACATAAAATAACATAACTTATAGAAAAAGCAGTCTAAATAATGTTAGGACACTTATATGGGTCTTATTTGGGAAATTAAGATCTTCACATAAACATCATCAGCTTGTGACAGACATTACATACATAAGATTGCATTTAGTAGAAGTAAATAATTATATTAGCAGGCAATAAGTAAAACTACAAATAGGCATTAGTCCACTACTTAGACTGTTTTTTTTTTAATAAAAATAGTTAGGTTTAGACAATAACTATGGTACCTAGATTACAACTGATCAGTAATCTGTTATGCAGTATGCACAGATAATAAATACATAACAGATTATAAGTTCTTAGTATAATTTTTATACTAACTGCCGTACTCAGAGACATTTAATGATTACTTAAACTATGCCTTCGTAACAATTTTGTTCCAAAAACAATTGCTAAGGACTGGGTTAAGTAGGCATTAAATGACTCTTGAGTACAGCTGTTAGAGTGCCTAACTTAATGTATACATAGGTTTATCCTTAACTATCCTATCTGATGATATGCAGATTTTTCCTCTAACTTGGTATTTAAGGAAAAAATTTAGAACTCAATACTTATTAGTTATGTGCACAATTTAACCAAATGAAACAATACAACTAACTATAACAGGAATAAATAAAAACGATTGTTGTATGAGAGTAACATAACTGATAATATCACTCCTAATAATCTTTAAAGTAGAACTTAAAAGGCAGTGATGTATTTGCAGTAAGTAACTCTACTTCTTGCCAGTTAGCTCCATCATAGTTCACAGGGGTCTGGTCTAAAATTATACCTCGTCATTCAAGTGCTTACAAGTTCCGGAGCTGCAGACGACTGTCGGATTACCGGGGCTCCGGCTAAAAGCAGGAGTAGAAACTGGATTGTTTTTAGTCAATAAAAGTCCGATACTATTCTCTCGCTTCTCAAAAAAAGTACTTAACTGATAACAATTAATTTGCTGCAACAGTCTCAGGGTGCTTTTCCACCAGAGATGTGCTTTATAGGTACCTATGCCACGGAGATGTTATAACTAAGCTGTGAATCTATGTGACTGTTTCCACTGATACTAAGTTCCGCCGCAAAGTAGATGTAACGAGGAAGATGCGCAGCTTGAGTATGCGATGTATCGATAGTAGAAAAGCCATCCATATCACACAAATCTTACCATATAAAAAAAATATAACAGCTTAGATGAGTTCGTTTCCACTAGTGCTAGCTATGGGTACCAATGAATATGGTTGGTTGAAGCCACACGCATCTACAGCACCGTAACATAGCATCTCTGGTGGAAAAGTACGCTCAATGTCCCATCGAATGTGCAAAACATTATGGCATCTTTTTAAACTGCGATCTCTATCCCGCTCGCTAAGCAACAATCTTATGTAGAAGAACTCAAGAATCCATAAGAGGCTAAGTCATTATTCGCAAAAATCTACTTTCATACACATCTACCCAACCCTTACAACGATATACACGCAACATTACGTCAAATAGGGACAAAACCCTCCCGTTTTAAATGCACTGAAGTGTAACTGCAGCGCCCCTCTATTTAGTGCGTGGTTCAAAGCACACGTTAAGCACACCTCGACTGTATAGTCAAGTAGTCGACTACACTCGTCACTCCTCTATTTCCCTAGGTAGAGTAAAAATAGGACCCTTTTTCATCCCCTGTGCTTATTAGGGGGTGAATAGATTGCGGTGTGTTACAAATCCTATGTATAAACTAACTACTTGGGGTGCATTTCTATCAGAGATGTGCTATGTAGCTATGCTATAAAGATGTAATAGCTAAGCTGCGAAACTATGTGATCGTTTCCATTGATATTAAGCTATGTATGAGTAGCTGTGCGAGGAAGATGCGCAGCTCGATTATACGATGTATCGATAGTAGGGAAGCTATCCATAGCGCGCATCTTTCCATATAAAAACATAGTTTAGATGAGTCCGTTTCCACCAGTGCTATGCTATGTGTACAAATAAATATGAGTGGTGGAAGCCAAACGCATCCACAGCAACTTAGCATAGCACATCTGTGGTGGGAAAGCAGCCTTAATGTTGATTATTCTAAAACTAACTCAACGGTTTATATGTTTTTGAACTGTTACTGGATAGAATTGCACATCTTTCTAGTATTGTCACATTTTCTTCACTTCGGACGAAAATTCTGTTCTCTATCAAAACTCAGACCTCAGAATTTCAATGATCAAATTCACTTCTTTTTTTTGAGGGGGGAAAATCATCCATTAACTTCTCCCGCCTTGGGCGAGGCGAGAGGGAGTGTCAGACTCTTACTGACTAAAATTCACCCCGTTCCTACTCCTGCTTTTCGAGTCGGAGCCCGGTAAACCCGCTACATAGTCCGCAGCTCCGAAATCAAATTACGCTGGTATTTGTTCTCCAGAAGAGCTTTATGGGAGCTACCACGCCTACCACAAACAAAACATGAGATCAGTGACACACTAATATGTGCAGTATGCAGTCCATTCATTACACTGCAATTGACCGCATCCAGCAAGCGTCGTAATGGTCAATTTCCGTGAGTTTTCACTGACTCACTAACAAAATGGAATACTTTCATACTGATACCACCCTTATGACAAAGGATTTAAGATCAATTTTTGAGATGTGCGTAGAAATGATTAAAAGGATAAATGAAGAATGTTTGTTAATTTGAATTTAAGTGCAGTATATGATGCGTGTTCATGTTAACTCTAGTTAGTGTCGACAAGTAGTTAACTACTTAACCAACATCTAACAGAAATAAAATAGCGTTATGTCTTTTAATCTTCGAACGACAGAGATGCACATATACAATGCAACACTAATTTTTCGCTTTTTTCGATTTTGACGAGTTCCATCTAAGAAATGCTACTTTAGAAAAACTGACAAATTACACTACCTAGGGGCCTACTCTAATTCAACGAACGAACGAAAAAACTTCGCAGATTGCATACTAGAATTCTATTTATTGCGAACTTTCGTGAAAAAATATGAACGAATAGATTTTGATATGAAATTAAAAATGTAACGTTATTTCAAGTAATTCTATTATTAAAATAATAAATCCTACGGCCGAAGATTAAACGAATCTTTGGATTCGAGAACCGGAGTAGGACCAAAGAGGCAGTTATCAGGAAGTTATTAAAAGGAATCAATGCGTTTCCATACTAAAACTGAAAGTAGGTACTTATTGCCTTAAGCCAAAGATACACTAGGCCCTTAGTGACTAAGGCCGCGTTTCCATTGACGCGGAGCGGGGCGGAGAAGAGCGGTGACGAGCGGTGAAAAATGGTCAGTGTTTCCACTGACGCGGAGCTGGGCGGAGAGGGGCGGAGAAGAGCGGTGAAAAATGGTCAACGGAGTGGTGTGAGGCGGAGCGCAGCATACTTTTGGAATCATATTGAGAGATTGCCCATGTCTAAATACAATAGACCCTTTATCGATCAAATATCGCAATCGATATTTTTATTTAGAGTTTATTGTTTTTTTTTTATATGATATATTAAACGAAATAAGATTTACAAATATATTTAATTTTTTCATTAATTAACGATATTTCGATTTCGACATTAAAATAAAACTAAAAGAAAGTATTTTCTCAATTGAAAGTTATGATTTACTTGAATATCAATTATCATTAACGACTATTTGAGTAACGACTGTTTAAGAAAATTTCAAACATCAATATAACATTGAAAATAAATATATTTTTGTTTGATAAGTAATTTGTTTCGTAGTAATCGATTTTAAGAAAATCGATTAAACAACACCCTCACACACGCTACTTGGACATCCCTTTTTGGTTACTTCGTGAATCTTCGTGCTTATTCGGCAATACTCGGTACTCGGTTATGTCTCTATCACACGTTAGCATGCGTCGTGTTAGTGTCACTATCCCTAAGCACAGTCCGCTCCGCACCGCGCTGCTCCGCACCGCCCCGCTGTCCTCCGCACAGCACCGCCCCGCTGTCCTCCGCACCGCATCGTCTCGCTGTATATTTGTATGAATATCCGCTCAGCTCTGCTCCGCCCCGCTCATGCTGTTTCCATTGAAGCGGTGCGGAGATTTCGAGCACATTGATTGGTCAATTCGTGCACCGCTAAGCTCTTCTCCGCCCCGCTCCGCGTCAATGGAAACGCGGCCTAAGGGACCAACATAGATAGATTTGAATCACGAGTGCACTTTCTGTAGCGATTGACTTACCTTGTTTACGAAAAATAGTGACAGCCACATTTCACCAATTTTAAGTATTTCGAAGCTCATATAATAAGGTCTTCTCTGTCGTTTCATTCTTGGCAGAGCGGTTGTTGTCACGTTGAGGCGGCTGTATTTGTATTGGACGCAGATGCTGCTTTCCTCATGATCTTTAGCCATCTCTCCCTGTTTTTCGGACCTGCGGACTACCTAGCGGGTTTCCCGGGGCTCCGGCTCGAAAAGTAGCTGTAGGAACGGGGTCGTTTTTAGTCATTAAGAGTCTTAAGAGTGTGACACTTCCTCTCGCCTCACCCAGGCGAGAAAAGACATAGGATGATTTTTCCCCTTAAAAAAACCTCTCATTGTGGACTTTCTGGCGCAGTCTGACACAGGCTTGCCTGTAGCCGATTTGCCTTGATCAGTCCTGTGCATAGGTGATCTGACTATTAATAGGGAAGCCTTGTTTAAAAACAGTCATTGTTAGCTAATTTACATTGAGTTTAATCCATTATAGAATATACGTTTTCGATAATATCTTTAGTTTAAAACAATTGATATTATATTTTAACATTATTTTACCTGGTATGATTAGGCAGGTAGGTTAAAAAAGTATTTATATTTAGAAAACAATACATTTACTGTTTCATTATTAACATACATAAAAGTAAATAGTTAGCTTGACTTATTAAGGACAGACAGGCAGACTCATCCAACTTCTTTTACTGCATCTGTTGCACTAAACCGCAAACGCCTTGAGCAATTAGTGTGGTGATTAATGCTCAAATCTTCTGTAAGATGCATTTGCTCAGCAGTAAGCAATTATAGGCTGTTTATGATGATCACTTATTACAGACCGGTAGACACATCCAACCTCTTTTATAGCGTCTGTTGCACTATTGCAACCACCGTGAGCAAGTGTGGTGATTAATGCTCAAACCTTCTAGTAAAATGCCTTGCTCAGCAATGGGCACTTATATGCTGTTTATGATGATCACTTATTACAGACCGGCAGACACGTCAAACGTCTGTTACAACGTCTGTTGCCCTAAACCACAAACGCCTTGAGCAAATGTGGTGATTAATGCTCAAACATTTTTGTCAGAAGAGGCCTAGTGGGCACTTCTAATCTGTTTATGATGATGATGATGATATACAGCGTGTAACAAAATACCCATATACATCAAGAAGCACTGAAGAATACTGGTTGAATAGAATCTCTACACAAAGTTTCAGCTCAAAATACGTTTAAAAAAATTGGTACCAAATACTTGGTGTCGCATGGTTCTTGATTTTAAATCATACAAACGTATCACAACACTACAGGGGTCACTCGCTAATATTACGATACATTTCTTCTGTAAATCTGATCTCCTAGTACCTGTATCAACCTAATTTTGATGTTCGGTTTCTGGAATTTCGTGTATTGGAAAAATTTATAACTTCGTTCCATGAAAACATAAGTTTAAAAACCCTTCCCGTATCGTTTGTTATGTTGTCTACCATGCACTTGATATGTATACCCCTTTTTGTTACACGTTGTATAACAGTGATGTTTTTGTTGCAGTGCCTATTTGGTGCGGGTGCGTGCACAGGTTATGTGCCGCGACGAGGGCACCGGGGGCTGGGTGGCGCTCGGCGGCGGCGGGCTCGCTGATGTCATGGTCGGGAAGCGAGCCCGCGCCCATAGGGCCTCAGGTGAGCATAATAACTACTAAACCATGTGTGTAATATGGATGAATGTTTATTAATGACCTAATGACCTGACCTGGTGAAATGTGAGGATCTCAAAAATATTGTATTATCTGTAATGTATCACTTTTCTAGCAAATAAAATTGATTTGATTTAATATAACATGGAGAGCCAAAATGAGTGTGAGGACAGACTTATTCTTATAATGATGATGACGATAAACAGGATGAGGGAAGTGGAACCTCTTCTTTTTCTTCTCCTGTAATGATATCTTCTGGTCTATTTCGCTGCCTCCAGCCGTTTGGTGACGGTAGAGTGCAATATATTCGTCACCATCGACTACTCTTCCCATGGTTTTGCAAGGACCTACTTTAGGGAGTACACATTTCATCAGAGACTCAATCAGCGTGCTCCATCTTCGGCCACATCATCGCTTACCACCAGGCGAGATAGGGGCCAAACGCCATCCTATTAAGCATAAAAAAATCATAGACCACGCAACAGTAGCGTTCTCTGATATACCTGAAGCTAATAAACTGTATTTTGTAATAGCTTTTAAACGTAAAGATTATGACCAATTCTCTTTATGTAAAGGAGACTATTACTCCAGCAGTAGACTTATAGGGTGTTGATGTTGATCAACAAAAAAAAAAATAGAATTCAACCACCCACCAACAACCACAACATAACTCGGCCATCGAACCCACTACAAAGTACCAGTAACAACTCCCTATTAGCCTACTTAAAAACTTAATGTTAATTGCACAAGTCTACTTATGCAACTAATGATTCATTCTAATGAATGACTCTCCTTACAAGTCCAAACTAGCCTATTGTTACCCTACTACGCATTTAAAGTGGTATTGTGTGTTGTGGTTATAGTAACCACTGTTATGATGTTAGATTGTATTAAAATGTACAGACATGTTTACATGTTAGGTAACTAGGTACGATGACCGATTCCTAACATGAAACTCAGTACCAAAACCAAGTGTGGGAGAGCCATGCTTCAGCACGAATGCGCCGGCTCGACCGGAGTGATACCTGATTGTTGTGTGAGTGAGGTTACCGGAGGCCCAATTCCTCCCTTCCCGATCTTCCCAATCCCCGATTCCCTAACAACCCTTAAATTCCTAACTCCTAAAAGGCCGGCAACGCACTCGTAACGCCTCTGGTGTTTCAAGACTTCATGGGTGGCGGCGATTGCTTGCCATCAAGTGATACGTCTGCTCGTTTAAGAAATAAAAAATGCTGTGTGTTCAATAAAAAAAAAATACATCAAAGTCGCGTTGATCCTGCTAATTTCTCTCTCGTGATCCGTTTTAAAACCGGAGAAGCTCGACTCCTATCCATCTGGTGATATGTGTGCTCATTTAGCCTCTATCTATACAAATACACTTAGCGGCACAGAATGTGGCCCAAACATAAACAGACGGATAACAGGCGATTTTGTTATCGCATATGAGAATTTCAAGTAAGCACAACAAAGTTCATTTGTTTATTTATTGTAACGCTTAACGTTAGTTTGCTATTGGAACGCAAAAGAACACCGGTAAGTTAAACTTCGATAATCAAATGATTGTGCTTTCAATCTTTATTGATTATTTTCTTCTTAATCTGCAATAATTAATGATGCCAAAACTGGAAAATAATGACCCTAAGTTCAGCTCAAGTTGCTCAAGCTGTCTTGCTTCGGAGCTAGAGGCGAAAGCAGCGAGAGATTGCTGAAACTTTAAATGTACCGCGTACAACACCAAGATTCGCCTTGAAAAGATACGATCAGATTGGCCTATACACGAGGAGACCAGAAAGTGGTGGTTTTAGGTGTACATCAGCACGGTATGAGCGATTTATGGTTTTCGCAATTTTGAAAAATCGGTTCCTTACCGCGGTTGAAATTCGGCAGCGACTACAAACGGCAAGAGGGGTCAACGTAAGTGAGCGGACAATAAGAAGGAGAATGGAGGAACAGAATCTGAGTGCTCGTAGACCAGCTCGAGGTCCAGAACTGCTCCGGCACCATCGCGTAGCTCGACTTCGATTTTCTCGCGAACACGCTAATTGGACTCATGAGCAGTGGAGCAAAGTTCTGTGGACAGATGAATGTAGAGTGGTCTTAAGAGCTCCAAATGGCCGCGAACGTGTGTGAAGAAGGCAATGGGAGAGGTTTCTGCCAATAACGACCACACAAATCGTTTGTTTCCATGGTGGATCAGTTTTGGTTTGGGCAGGGATCTGTTCAGACGCACGCATAGAGTTGGTAGTCGTAGCTGGTCGTCTAACAGCAGTGCGATACATTAAAGAGATCCTCCAAGAACACATTTTACCATTCGTGGCATTCCTCGGTAGCGAAGATTTCATTTTAATGCAAGACAATGCCTGACCTCATACAGGGATGATTACCTATCTGAGGTGAGAATCACGAAATTGGATTGGCCAGCACGAAGCCCAGACCTGAAACCCATAGAACATGTCTGGGACATGCTTAAAAGACGCATCCGATCCAGTCCCAACCCTCCAGAGACTATCGGTCAACTGAAAACCGCTCTGATGGCCGTCTGGGATGAATAACCCCAAGTGGACATTAAAAACATAATCCACAGCATGCCTGACCACCTGCAGGCGGTCATCAGACCCAGGGGTGGAAATACCCGATTTAATCTTAAGTACCATAGCTTTAATTTGTAATTTTAATTTGAAAATCATTTTTTTAAAACTTCAAGTTTCGTGCCTTTTCTGGTTTTGTACAATTTTATTAAAATTACCTCACTTTTTTGTTAATTAAACGTTAGCATATAAGATCTAAATAAACATTTAAGTTTTACAACAACAAAAAATCCCTATATCACTTTTCATTTTGATAATAAACAACATAACGTACTTGGGCCACTTTCCGTGCCACTGAGTGTATTATAAAGCTGAAGAGTTTGTTTGATTATTTGTTTGTTTATTTGAACGCGCTAATCTCCGGAACTACTGGTCCGAATTGAATAATTCTTTTTGTGTTAGATAGTTCATTTATCGAGGAAGGTTATAGGTTATAACACATCACGCTACGATCAATAGGAACCGAGCAGAGCGGGTGAAACCGCGCGGAAGTAGCTAGTTTTATATAAACGGTAATATTAATCTTTTCAATAAATTTATAATATTATGTGTTTGTATTTCCAGCTGGGGGCGAGAGTAATGGTGAGATGGCAGTGCCCGGTACATCGACATCCACGGTAGTCGCGGCGGTCGCACCTACGCACGAATACTTTATACATGGGAAGCGCATCAGCGATGGCTTGGTAAGTTCATCACTTATGTTTTTTAAGGGGGGAAAAATCATCCAATGACTTGGGCGAGGCGAGAGGGAGTGTCAGACTCTTACTGACTAAAAACTACCCCGTTCCTAATCCTAGTCCGAAGCTCCGGATAACTTACACAGAGTGTAAACGTTGTTAATACCTATAAAATAACATCACGCCTTTGATTCTCTAAAGAGGTAAGCATCTTACCAGTTATGTTATAACTCCCAAAAACTTCATACTATTACAAAGCCTTCTGCAAACGAAAAAAAACTAATAACATTTTAATCGCGCCCAGTTACCGTTATATCGACAAGATATTACGATATTTTTATAATATTTATCGTGAGACATACTAAATTAACTAAAATCACCATTACCTCACGTAAATTAATGGGGAAAAGCTCTACTAGTTTTACCATTATTACCAGTAGACAGCGCAACATCACCGCCACTGCGCACGCTGCTCATGATGAAGAGTCCCTCTGTGACTCGAAACTACTACTAGTTTTAAACTGCTAATTTAAAAGTGACTACTAGTGAATTGACTGCACGGTTGGTGCGGTGGCTGGGCAACTGGCTGCCGCGCAACGGGTAGCGGGTTCGATTCCCGCACGGAGCAACTCTTTGTGTGTCCACAAATTGTTGTTTCGGGTCTGGGTGTCATGTGTATGTGAACTTGTATGTTTGTAAACGCACCCACGACACAGGAGAAAATCATAGTGTGGGGCAACGTTTAAAAAAAAAGAAAAAAAAAGTATAAGCTCTACAGCTTTTCTTGGACATTAATATACGTGCGTAAACGAGACATTACGAACTTAGTCAAAACACCAATCCTCCCACAAATCTCAATCTTCATACTCTAACCACATATCTCTCTAACAATTACAGGAAGTCCTAGAATGCACTATAAAGAAAGACTTCCAGTACAACAAGGTGATGCCCACGTTCCACCACTGGGTGACGGACGAGAAGCGCTTCGGCCTGACCTTCCAGACCGCTGCTGACGCCCGCGCCTTCGACAAGGGCGTGAGGACCGCCATCGAAGAACTGCTCGACGGTAAGCCGTAGTGTGTTCTGTACCCTTAGTACGAGTTTACTTTACGGTTAACGAGATGGAAATGAGAACACGTTCGGCACTCTGATTGGTGGGTTCATTCGCACCCGCCAATCAGAACACCGATAGCGGTCTCGTTCCGTTTGCATTCAATGTAAAACAAACTCGTACTAAGGGTTCTGGTCGACGTCTTGTTATAAAACTGAGGTTGGTGACAGATTCTCCAAGTCCAAATTACTCCAGAATCTCTGGATTGAGCTAAGATGAGCTAAGCTCGTAATTGAAACTCAATAGAGATTATATCAAAAATCTTATAATTTTGGCCAATAATAAGCTACAATGATATTTTAACGACTACACATAAATGCTCACTGACTTTGGTCTACGTTTTATAATAAGACGAAAAAGGTTTATTCTTCAGGTTAAACTATCAATTGAATTAAACAATAAAATATATTTCGAAAGTCAAGGAAAAAAATCCTTTTTTGAGCGGCGAAACTCATCCATTTAGTTCTCCCGCGAGGCAAGAGTAGAGGACTCTCTCTTCAGACTCTTATTGACTAAAAAGCATTCTGTTCCTACTCCTGCTTTACGAGCCCGGTAACCCGCTAGGCAGTCCGCAGCTTGAAAGCATGCTTTCAAGTAATAAGAATTTAAGGACAATTTGACGACATAAATCACTAAGAAATATTATTAATAATCTAAAAAAATCCTCTGTAATTAATTGGTTTTCTCAATTTTTACCGAAGAATAAACCTTGAGCTTTATATTTGCTTTGGCTGTGCCGAAACTACGTACTTATGTATGTGTACATATCTGCTTCAAATATTATGTAATTATTATGTATTTTATTTACTAATACTTATTGTATAAAAATATATATAAATATATATAAGTACTTTGGGCAGGAGATGCCATAATGTGGTTGTCCACTATGACATAAAAAATCAGCCGCCTCCAATGATATTATAAGTAAAAAGCTCTATGTAGACATATGTTATAAGCGCTCAGAACGTGGCACATTAAAATGTAGACAATTAGCTACGTTTAGTAGTATGGAGCCACTATATGCCAAAATAGAGAGGGGCGTGGTTTGTACCGTCTCGTGCTCCCCATATATTATCACGCATTATGTTAAAATAATCCAGTTATGACATCTCTTCTTTTTATTCTACTATTTATAATGTGTACCGCATACCGCTGTTCGCAATATTATATTTAAGTATACATTACAAGGACAAAAACGTGCATAAATTAATAAAAATACAAATAAGAAGTACTTATTTCATAAAAAAATTAATAATTACGTGCCACACCTCACTGTCTTCACTAGTGACCGACGCTTACCGGAGAATTTGCCTTCAACAGTTTTCTTTTGGGCAGTTAATGCTTTAATTGAAATTAAATATTAGTATTCACTCAAGATGAAACACTGGTTACTTACCTTGTAATGACTGCTAGAAGGTTATGTTATGGGCAACGCTGATTACTTGCCATCGGATGAACCATATAAAATTCGCAAAACACTACAGGCATTACAAGTGTGTTACCGGCCTTTGAGGATTTGGAATTTAAGGGTTGTTGGGGTATCAAGGATTAGGAAGATTAGAAGGGGGGGGTTAGTTAGGCTTCCGGTAACAACAAACACAACGCAAGCGTTGTTTTACATCGGTTTTCTGTGAGGCCGTGGTATCACTCTGGTTGAGCCGGCCCATACGTGTCGAAGCATGGCTCTCCCACACTTAAAGGTTACAAGTATATCTTTAGTAATATTGCACGTATTTGTCCTTGGTAGTCCGCTATATATCCTGTCGCTCGATGTTTAATATATAATGTGGAACTAATTTATCTAATGTGCTTTCTTTTGCCTCCTCTACCGTATACTGGATTCCTACACGGTGAGTTTCTTATTATATTCTCAAGATACGCTTCTTTTTGGGATTAGACAGGAAGAAAGTAAAAATAATAATAATATTCAATGATTTTCTTAATAATATGTAAAAGTAGACATGTAACTGTTCAGTTGCTTAATGTAAACATTATTTAGATTTCTAACTGTAGCTACACAACAAAATGAGTGTCTAGATGACGAAATAAAAGTAAAAGGGTTTATTTTTATTACTAATTATCGCAAATCATCATGAAACACGTATTTTACACTCAAGAAAACATTAAAACAAGTATTTAATAAATAATAACATTTGAACTAAATTCTGTGACTACTTATTATACTCAAAATTTACAAATATTCAAGACAATAAAAAAATATATATTTTCAAAGGGTCTGGGTGTCATGTGTATGTGAACTTGTATGTTTGTAATCGCACCCACAACACAAGAGAAAATTCTAGTGTGGGGCAATGTTTAAAAAAAAAGAAATAAAAACAAAGTAGAATCTGCTACATTATAATAACTAAAGATTAACTAAAGACATACTAACAAAATGCTTTATTTTACTAAAAAATAACACAAGTTTGCTCTATACTGTTTATAAGGTCCCATAGTAAACACGTGTGTAATATTGTGATAGGTTTGGGTGGCGCCTGGCCTTCACTTCACGCGTACAAAAAACACAACCCAGCGCCGAAAGAAGAGGACGAGGAATCTAATATCTTCGAGGTAAGTTCTAGTACGGGGTTTCCCAAACTATGGGTTGCGACCCATTGGTGGGTCGCAAGCGAATTTTTAGTGGGCCTTGTCTGTAGAAGACGCACTAATCAACCGATCTGTATTTTATTTTTCATGTTATTGGTATCGGTTTAATTCTCTGAATGTGGGTCTTGAGTTCGGGAACTTGATTTAGATAGGTCGTAGTCCAAATAAGTTTGGGAACCACTGTTCTAGAAGATGATTATATTCACTACCGTACATAATAATATTAAATTCAACATTAACTTTGTAATAACCGGTAAAAAAATGTCATTTGTCTCCGGAAAGATACTCCATACAAGTAATATCGAAAATGTTAATGCAGAGATTTTATCCATGAAGGAGTAGGCAGAGGTGCACATTACGACACGTAATCCCGCTATACAATGTACACACACTTTTTACCATTTGTGTTATAAGTCCCATGTAATAGGAGGTGAGCCTATTGCCATATACTGGATCCCGGCAATAGAGTCACCTGGTTTTGTTTACTTTTTGTCATATTATACCACATGCTTTAATCAAATTGTACAGCTGTTGGCTTTCTATGTGTTTAATGTTTAATATACAGTAACCGTTAACCCGCAATAGTATAGCATCCATACATGTTAAACAATATTACCATTCAAACCATAAAATTTATATTAATATTCACCAATAGGGAATATGCAGACAATTTTTTTATTTTTTAAATTCAATTTTCACTTCATTTTGATGTAAAAAAAATAAACCATAGCTGTAAGAGTAGTAATTACTTTTTTATAAAATTTTAAAAATAGTGGTTTAATTTGACGAGTTCAAACGCTCCTATTTCTCGCGCGCTTGAGGCGTGACGTCATAGGGCACACCTGTCATTGTATTGTTTACATTGAGAGTTTGATAGATAACAACACGCGTAATAATCATGGAAGAAGAAAAAAGCCATTTTATAGATATTGCATGGTACCAATGTGTCCTAACAATATAAAAAGTACACCAGATAAAGTTTTTTTTGCTGTTCCGAGAGATCCAAACATACGTAAACAATGGTGTGAGGTTATGCGAAGAGAATATAATGTATCTTCAATATCGCGTTTACATTGTTGTGAAGATCATTTTAATGTAAGTATTATATTTGGCCAAATAACATCTTGTAGTGTTCTAGAAATCCATAGGTTACAGAACTTTATTTAAGTTCGTAACCTTATTTACGAATGTCATAACATGTTAGAAGATTCTTCATCTGAGCTATTTCTACTTATCCTAAGATGCTTCACCAAGTGTTGTGTTTATTTCAGATCAAAGAAGATACAGTAAATTATATTAAATACAAGCTCATGAAGGAACAAGGCGAAAAAGTTAAATTATTCCTAAATAAAGGAGTTATGCCTCATAAATTTCAATGCCAAAAACGAAATGCTCCAGCACCACAGGAGAGAATGTATGATTCTAAGAAGAAAAGATTATCACTAATAAATGAATCTCTCCCCGAACCTGAAGTCAACAGTGAAAATGTTTTAGAACGTGAAACTTCACAAACAAGTTATTGTGATGCCGGACCAAGTACTTCCTATATTCAAGGCTGTGAAAATGATCCAGAGAGGCCTAGTACCTCTGTTATGGATGTGTCTGTAATAGAGCCCCGTACATCCCATGTTGAAGTCTCTACTAATACAGAAAACTTACTTAGTGACAAGTGTGTGCAAATAAATAAGAGACCAAACTTCAGAAGTAAAAGTGTTCAAGTTAATTTAACAACAAAGAAGACTAATGTAGCTTTATCTCCTGTTCCCCTTCCATCACAAAATATTGGAACTTCACCAATAAAACCTGCAACAGCTGCGGTAAAAAGAAAATTATTTCCTACTAAGTCGGATACAACATCTATTTCGTCCATTTCTTCACAGATATCTCATGATTATGAACCCTGTAGCTCATCTGACTTAAGTTATTGTGTGCAAGATGAATCAGCAGATTCAGATGATGAAAAACATTTTAAAAATGTAATGCGCAGTAGTATGTTAAGTGCCATAGATAGAGAACCCAAAATGTTACTAGGATTACCTAAACAGTCATATCATTTAATAAAACTATTAAGTGAAAACATTCCACTTCCAACTGTAGACATATTAATAACTCTTAAGAAATTGAAGTTAAATGAATCATTTGGCATACTTGCTTTACATTTTGGCTACTCACAGAGCACTATCAGTAGAATATTCAATAAAAGTTTACCTTTAATCGCATCAAAAATGAAAGACTTGATTGTGTGGCCAACACCAACGGAGGTATATAAAAATTTACCTATATCATTCAGAGCGAGGTATTCAAATGTTATATCTATTATTGATTGCTTTGAAATCCAGATTGAAAAACCTTCCGATCCAGTCCACCAATCACTTACTTGGTCACAGTACAAAAAATGTAATACATTAAAGTATTTAATTTCATGTACACCAGATGGGTTGATTAATTTTATATCCGATGGATATGGTGGAAGAGCTACAGATGTCATGATAGTGCAAGACTGTGGCTACTTAGACTGTTTACCTCCAAAAAAAGCAGTTATGGCTGACAGAGGGTTCAAAGACTTATCACATTTACTGGGAGCCAGAGACTACTCTCGTCCGGCCACCTTCTGTTTCACAATCTAACCCAAGCACCAAAGATGAAATAAAGCAGTCAAAACGAATAGCAGCTTTGAGAATTCATGTTGAACGTGTAATAAATAGATTAAGAGAGTTTCATATGTTACTGCCTCATGCTTGTGTAGACTATAATTTAATACCTGTCATTGATGATGCAATAACATTGGCATGTGGTTTGGTAAATATTCAGGATGTTTTAATAAAAAAATGAATTAAGAATGCATTAATTGTTTTATTTCAGATAAAGTAAAAGTACATGTTTTTAAAATTTACCTATTTTTGGGAAAATGGCTTGATGCCAAAACAGTGTGCATTTTTCTATTATCGTTTCACACAGTTGTTTTTTATATTCCACCTCTATTATATTAACTTTCTTAGAGGTTTCAAAATTGTTATCAGCAACACAAAAAAGACCCTTACTTTTATTTCCAAAATGCATCTGAAGTTGTAGTTGTGCCATATATTTTGGAGCCACTTCACTATTGCTGTCAATATAACGGCTCAACGCTTTTTCTGATGATGGGCATTTAATTTCTATGCTGTACATAGTACTTTCCCCATCTGGAGAAGCCCCCATTATAGGATGAGCCGCATTTAATTTTAAGCCACACTTATTTATTTTTATTTGTTTAATTTTCTCTACTTCTTTTAATACTTGACTTTCTAAAAATCGCCCCCTTTTCATAGCTTCTGTATCCTTCAGTTTGGTTGCTCCCAATATGTTCTCCGTTAAGGAACCATCCAGAACTTTACAATGTGCAGCCTCATATGCCTTAGAAGCTGTGATTCTTCCATATCTTAGTTCATGCCATAATGGACAGTCATTTTGATCTTTAGTTATCAATTCGGCTTGTTCGCATGCTTCTGTACTCATCACCAGTTTGCAATATTCAAGAAACTCAACAGGGTTTGCAGTCTTGCTTGCAAGAATTAAATGGTGGATCGACAGTCTCTCTGCATTGTTTGGAGATTGATAAAATTTCATCAGATGATTATTTGTATCACCAACACTCACACAATTATTTTTTACCACTGTTAAAAAATTGCCAGTGCTTGAGGAATTTGATGCGGGATTCACTTTAGGTGCTTTGCAAATATCTTTTGCTTTAATAAACTTCAAGCTAGTACCAACTGAAGAAAGCTTGGATTTTTTCCAATAACACTCAATGCTTGTACTTGGAGGATCTTCACTACGTCGGTGAAGCCATGCTAAAAATGCAATAGCATGTTTACATCCTCCTAAAACAAAAGAATAAAATTATTTTTCTTACACAATAATATCACTCTGGTAGTAATGGTTAACCTAATGCTGCTATAAGTTCTTGACTTCATAATAATTTGACAATCTTTATGGTTACACATGACCTATGACTGTCAAGAGTTTTACTTAGATAACAAGTATATCATCAGCCACAAACACAAAGTAAGTAAAAGAGATTGTACCTAAGTGTGCTGCGCAATCCAGACATTCCACAGAAATTACAGTTTCTTCAGCTTCATCACATACAGCTTGTACTGCGTATGACTTCTGACGAACATTGTGCTCTGGTGTGATGCGAGCTTTCACTACACATAAGTTCCCCTCTCGTTTAATTTGTACATATCCTACAGCTGAATCGCCGTATGATTCTCGTTGAGATCTGTAATAAACAATAATCTAGGTTTACTTACTTACCTACTCTCATAAAAACATGCGATTGATCGTATAATCTAATTCATACGTGTTTTAATAAAGTATAATGAATGTAAACAACATTTGAGGTTATATTTAGGGAAATAATGAAATAAGTGCACGTATGCATAAAAACAGATTTACTAGCTTAAAAATGCCATGTTTGACAATAATTACCTTGCAGCTTTTACTCCTTTAACCTCAGCAGATGTAAAATCTGGGTTTGACGCAAAATATGTGGTCATCATAAATGCATCTATTTTTGGAAGATTATCCGACTGTGCTTTCACAAAACCGTTGTCCGTCATTGCTATTGATGACGCTTAATATTTCTTGATATTTATATTTTAGAAAACTAAGCTAGTATAGCAATACAACCAATTTCTCTCAAAGTTCTCAAACACAAGCTGTACCTCTACCATGAGTTGACACTTTGACAGACAGTTGAGTTGGTACACGTGACTGACTGACAGGACGATAATGTGCCCTATGACGTCACGAGGCGTTTTACAAATTTGAATTACGCGCGTAAATTTTTCACTTTTTGATTTATGTTTTAAATAATTAAATGCATATTAAATCAGGAAATAACGAATTGAGTGTAATACTACGACCTTAAAAGCTTAGGGAAAAAAAATCAGGCCATTTTATTTTTTATGCATATTCCCTATTCACCACGCGTAGTTGAAGGAAGGCAACGTTGCAATTTATTGCTTGTTTTTCTTTGCTGATATTTTTATTTGAATCTATTAATGATATAGATTAAAGAGTTTAAAGGAACGCCCTCTGTTAGTTAACATACTGTATGATAAATAAATAATTATATGCAAGTGTATGAACGTTATAAACAACTGAATTGCAATGCATCCAGTGTCTGAACCTGCCGTGCGAGTCGCGGTCGAGCTCGGAGAACTCGACGGCGAGCCGGCGCCGCCCGCCCGACGACATCACGCAGACGCCCATCCTCTCCGCCATCACGCTGCCCAGGCATCCGCTCTCAGGTACATATACCCACTGTAAACTAAAGCCTTCCATGGGCGGCGCTGATCGCTTACCATCAGGTGACTCGTTTGCTCGTTTGACTTCTATTCCATAAAAAAAACTGTCCGCGTTGTACAAAAGCGATAGGCGGAATTGGCATTAGCGCTTCGTGAGTTTTCATTGTTTCTAAGCAAGATGCAAGCATTTGTCATTTGTAGGCCGCCTATTGTTTGTGAAGGATGCATGCATTCGTCAAATGACGCAACGTTGATAGCTAACCTAAGGGTTGGTTCATATCGGACGGAAAATGCGTATTATCGGTCGCTTAACGCTAGAACAGATTATGTCTAGAAAAACACGTGACCGTTCACACTCAACCGATGATACGTCAGTACAACTGATAAAACGCTCGCTGATTCTACGTCAGATATGAACCGACCCTAAAAGTTTAAGACTATATCTATAAATCACCTAAACAAGGTTCTACTTTAAGTAAAAGTAGAAACTTGTCTGCTAAAAATTAGTGTCCGACCGAAAGTTCGGTTTCGGCCGAGTTTCGGCCAAAAATCAAGTTTCGGCGACAATTTCGGTTTCGGCCGAAATTTTTGCCGAAACCGAAACTGATTTCGGAAGTTGTCGTGCATGCTCGCCTAACGTCGTTTCTCGCTGCAACGCTTTGGCGGCCGCTGGCGGCCATTGTCGTGCGCCGTAATTTGATTATTAATAACTAATAAACATTTTGCTGTGACAACTTTATTTGAAAAAAAATAATAAAAATATTATTAATATTTTTCTATATTATATTAAATAATAAATCATTACAAGAAAATTAATATACTGTGTTGAAATAATGCAGAATAATCGATAAAATGTACCAAATTTCAGTATTCTAAGTAATTTTATACATGACCACGTGAGTTTCGGTTTCGGCCGAAACTAAAGCCACGGCCGAATATTCGGTTTCGGTTTCGGCTGGAAAACCAGTTTCGGTCGGACTCTACTAAAAATGCTGAATTTATGTCTTCGCAACATTCGGTGCAAATATGTTTGAACAGCAGTATTTTCTGGAGCATGTTTTTTTTTTAATTTTACACAATTACTAATCTATGTATGTATATGATATTTACAGACTCACTGACGCAGTACGAGACTCAGTTCGACGAAACCGTGCACGCGGTGGAAGAACCGGAAATCGAACGGTGTCCCTACGTACATCTGTCTGCTGTGAGTACTACACTCTCTTATTCACTTCTATGTACATTTTATACGTAGAAATGACGTATTTGCTAACTCTTAAACTTTGATTCATTATATCTAAGTATTGTTATCTTATATGACAAAATTAAAATACTTGTCTAATAATTTTTCATTAGGTACCTAACTGAGGAATAAATATATCTTTAATTTAAACCCCGTCATCATCCTCATTTTACTGAACCAAAAATTTACTAGGTACAAAGATAGATAATAAAGATAGAATTATGTATCTACGTATCAAAAGAGGTCTTTTCTCAGTAGATAATTACAAACTGATGCTAATGTATGTCTGTGCAGGTGCACGAGTACACGTACCCGGCGGTGAGTGCGAGCGCGACCATCAGCTCGGAGATGTCCTCGCCCAACACCAAGCCGCCGCTACTCAAGCGGGACTCCGGTCAGTATTCTACTACTTATTAACGTTTTATCGTCCCAATGCAGTAGCCTTAGTTCGAGTTTTGTTGTGTTGTATAGAAACAAGAGCGTGTTCGGGGCTCTGATTGGTTGGCGAATTCGGGCCGATTCAATAAGAGCGCCGAACGCTCTCTCGTGTCGATTACTTAACTTAAAGCAATCTCGGACTAAGGATATCAGGACAAAGGCCTCCCTACCTTCCTGCCATTCCTCTCTGTATTAACTTTCTGCAGGCAAAAGTTGTGAGCTTGTTGAGCTTATACGGTTGATATGAACAGTCCTGATTCCAACCCAGAAACCACTTTACTACATCTCATTATGAAGAGTAATGTATCTTTGTTCGTTGAATAAACAAATGTTAACATAACTTTTTCTATATTCCAGGGTCGATGAAGAAGGGCGGCAGTGGTGGTTACAACAGCGGTCCGCCGCCGCTGCCGGACAAGAAGCCCGCGGAGGCTACATTCCAGGCGCGGATCAAGTGCAGGTCTGTCTTATTTTCATAAGAACTATTTCATTTAGGACTCAATTCGATTGTTATGGGCCTATTCATGAAGCAAATATAAAGAGAAGATCGTCATAACTTGATTTCTCTTGCGTGAACATATTTATTTGCGTGGCACTTTAACGGGATGCCTGGACGTTACAAATTACGCCCTCTCTCTATTTGCCAACATGTAGTCTGATACTACAAACACGTTGCTAATTGTCCACATTTAAATGTGCTACTTTCTGAGCGCTTATAACCTATCTAAATCATTTTTTAATTAGTAATATCATTAACATCCACAGAATAGATAAAGAATTTAACACCGTTAAAAACTTGATTATCTTGTTCTCAATTGTAACCCTTTTGTGAGTTTCGCTGTCTAACTTTTTGTATAGATCTTAGAAATCTCACATCCAGTTTTCAGAAACGCGAGTCAAAAAGCAAAGCAGAACTAGGATTTCTAAGGGTCGGTTTATACTGACGGAACATGCGTGTTATTATCGATCGCATGCCAGAACAGACAATTAATTTATTGAAAAACTGCCAGACGACTACTCGATCGATGATACGCTCGACTATTTTACGTCAATTGAACCGACCCTAATACTATATGTACCCTTACTATAACCGATCGTTAATAAAGTTGTATTGCGTTGTTTAGGCATTGTCACGAGTGGTACTTGGAGAGCGCGAACCGCGCGGGCGCGTGCGAGTTCGCTCCGGATTGCTTCCGATCGTGTATCGACTGCGTCTCGTGCATCAAGTGCGCGCAGGTAAACTACACATATGAATATATACTTTTACTTTTTAATTGTTTTGTTTACGCGACTTTTGGCCGCTTTTTTATTTAATGTGTCGATTTTGGCGCTATCTCGCCTGATGGTAAGTGATGATGCAGGCCTACGATAGAACACGTCTGCCCATAAGCAACCTATTCACTCTAGCTTTGAAGACACGTTGTCAGGTTATACCCATCAGGAAACACAGACTCCGGCAAGGAGTTCACTCCCTAGCAGGTGATCATGCCTGGCTTAGACTTTCAATTTTTTATTTTTATTTTATGATGTTACCCCATTTTGTACCAGTTATGTGCGATCAGTTATCGTGTCCCTAGTGCGCGGCTACAAATCGAACAAAATCAACTACGTGCGGGAGGGCGCCACCGGCGACGACGCGCGCGGCAAATGGCCGCCCGCCCCGCGCTTCCCGCGCTTCGATAGTCCGCTGTGAGCCGCGTCAACGACCCCGCGCTCGCGCTTACAATTCTTATTATATTCTTTTCGTTCGTATCGTTCTTATTGTAACAGTCCTTATTTACATTATACCATAATATACAGTCCACAGTCTTCATTATTTACTCCACCTACTGAGCCATCGTCGCAACAGTGTATGTATGTTTATAAGTGTATATGAACATTGCAGTGCATGTTGTACCACTGCATGGCGGACGCGGAGGGCGACTTCGCGTTACATCCCTGCGCGTGCGCTCCGCCCGACGAGGCCTGCGCTAAACGGTATGTTTACTACTCTTATTGTTGTTAATATCTATTGTAACTGTAGAGTTTATTATTTGAATAGAAATATTAAGTATATTATATGAGTGAGAAAGTGTCAGATTGTTTTATATTAATTTTAAAATCTTATAATTATTAATTGGGTGACTACAGTAGTGATAGAAATGCATAGGTTAAATTACTAGTTATAGAAAACTGAAATTGGATAATAAGTTTAATGTATTATACTTCATTTGTGCTGTAAAACTATACATATAACTGTAAAAACTGTATAAAGGAAAATTTATCGATATTCTATAAAGTCTACTAATTTTTAGACGAAACTATATATTGTCGTTTGACATTTAATTCTACTTTTAATTTTTTTCCAAAATAATGATCTCTTGTCTGTATTTAATCATGACAACGTGTGTTAATGCCTCATCTTGTCCCCGTATCCAGTTGGATGGGCGTGAGCCTGCTGAGCGTGCTGGTCCCGTGCCTGTGGTGCTACCCGCCGCTGCGCTGCCTGCACGCCGCCGCGCGCCTCGCGCACTCCGCCGGCGGCATGCACGCGCCCGCGCATCCGCACGTCGCGCCCGCATAGCCGGGACTCAAACCCCGCGCCACGCGCCAACCTCGCTACTCATAACACATATACAAGGCAAGAGGTTACACCGCCGGTCGTAAACTGAACGTTAAAACATCCTGTGTAACGCAAGGTACCCCTCAATAGCCTGTATAAAGGTGCCAGGTTATACCCAGTGGTCAGTAAAGTGTTTTTCATTCTGAATAAGATGCGAAGCAGTCAGCACACTGTGTTGAAAGCGTGGGTAGTATACCTAATGGGAATTAACAACCTGTGTAAGGCGCGAGGTTAAAAAAACGCACTAAAATCATAACAACTTGTGTACAAGACGCGAGGCAAATCTTCTTTGAACATCTGAAGTGAAGAAGACATTATGTATGCACTGTTCTTCGTCATAATCCCAGTTTGCCTAAATATTGTTTAATATTTGAAGATATTATGCGATATTTATATAGATTGCGGTTGTAATTACAATTGTACTTTGTGGTTATAAAAATATAGTTCAAGAAATGAAGACAAAAACATTGGCTGAACGAAATATCGTTAAAAAATAATTAAAAATTTCTAAATATACAAGAATATTAACCCGACCAACCACAAAATGGACAAAGAACAGTGCGAGTAACGTGTCAAAAGTGCGGAAAAATCTAAAAACATTAGCGGGGGCAAAATATTCGGAGATAGACGAACGGACAAGCGGTTCACTATATCACCGCTTCAAACAAATGGATATACGGAAAACAGATTTCACCAGATAGATGGAATAGAAAGGAAGGAATGAAAGCATGGCTTTCTCAACCAGAAAGATGGTATATGTCATGTGGAAATACAAAATAAATTGAGACAATGTCTACAAGATTGTGTTTTAATATGTTGTCTCAGGAATACATGACAGAAATAAAGGAAAAGTGTTGACAAAACGAAGGCACTATCATGATATAAATGCATCAGATTGATGAACCAAAATTATTTATTAAAAGGAAACACATCGAACCGTTTTTTCTATTTAAAAAATAATAATAAATATAAAATCGCTACTAAATTTCCTTTATCGATAACACGCTGAGGCGTTCGATAAGATCGGTCACAACAATGTGAAACACTACTCGCAATAAATGAAAAAAAAAATATCCAGAAAACGTGGTATTTTGATAGAAAGCGCCATTTTGGCCATTTAGTATTCATTTCTATTAAATAAGTGTTATTTAATATACATGCACAAGAAGAAAAAAAAACAAACACTGCGAATCTTTCCCATAGATGTACGTATTTTTAGATCTGACAACCCAAGAAGCTAAAACCTCTATAGTATTAATTATTTTTATTTCGTAACGCAAAGGAACGTGGTTAAAACAAAGCCAGTGGCCAGTGTTGCAAGACATTTTTTCATGATAGCAACACTGAGAGCAACAGTGAAGTGACAATGTCGATGTATCGACACGAAACGTGTTTTGGAGGGTGGCAACAATTTTTTTCTTTCGCTTTTTTATACCCAGTGTCAAAGTTATAGTGTTGCTGTGTACGGTGTTGCCACTGTAAGACTTATTCGGTGTTTTAGCGAAATAAATTCGCATCGAATTGGGCTAATTCAATTCGCCATGGTCTTTGATGTGAATCGTAGTGTTGGGTAACATTTTAGCTTATTAATTTTTAATTTAAACGCCCAACACTATTTATATTTAAAATGTTATATTGTGCCATAAATATGTGTTTTTAAATAATCTTTTTCTTTTACAATTTCTGTCTTCCATGACTTAGGATTGATTTTAAAAAGTTTAAAATTTATGATTGTTATTTAAAAATGGTTGGATTTGTTATTTGTGATGAGTTGTTCGAGAATATATGCTATTTCTATTGATTGATGTAATCATTACAAAGTATATGATATACAAAATGTTAACATATCCCATTCATTGTTATATATTTAACATTTTAAACGCTTCTTTACTTGTCTAGCCTAAGTTTAAATAAATGTTTAAAATTTGAAATTTAAATTTCATGTTTTAAATTTAAATTCTTTTAAAAAAAAATGTTTAACGTTTGTTTATTTCTTAACAATTTATTTAAATTGAGGCTAGATCTTTTAAAAATATTTGTACTAAGATTATGCATTCTTTTTTAAATTAGATTTATTTGAAAAATACGGGTAGTATTGTTACCTAGACAGCGGCATTTTTTTTTCAAAGTTGTAATTTTTCTATAATTATTATTATCATAAAAATAAAAATTAATGTGTATTGTAAATTTTAATATTCGTAATGTCATTGAAACAAAGCGTCATATTTATTATTAGTGTTATAATATAGTTGACATTAATCAGTTGGTTGAAATTAAATATAATATCAATGTTTCAAGTAATTATGTATGTCTACTGCATAGGTTTAAGTAAAAAAAAAGTTTTTTATAAAACTTCACACAAACATACAAACACGTTCACCGTACAAAGTTAATGTTGTCTAGTCTATGGATCAGTATTTTTTCAAAAACAAAAATCATTCTCACTAAAAAAATATTCCTTTTAGTTTGAATTCGAAAAAATAAAATGACCAAAATGTTTTTGTATATTTATAAATAAGAGAAGTATTCACGAAAATGGTTCCGGTTATCTGTTTATGAGGTGTTACACTCAAACGAACATTTACAAATTATTAAAGTAATATTTTTAACGGGATATGAATATAAAATCTTCTAAGTTTTCGTAAGATTTGAGGGCTCACTTATGAAAATTACACAAGATTTTATATTTCGATTTGCGGTTGCGATCCCTTGGATCACAGTCGCGAATGCGTCAGGATCGTTTACATTTAAAATAGCAAAATACAGTTTCAAGTTTAAAAAACCGGTTTTATCCAGTGTCACACTTCTCTACAGCGAACACCCGAACCTTTTTCGTAAAAATTTGTTACTCCGTAAAAATGAGAAACTTTAATATTGTATCAAAATAAGTAAATGTATTCAATGTTTAATTATAAAAAAAATAATGTATTTTAACTGTTTTTTAACGTAAAACATCAAAAAAGGTTGACGCAATCAATCACTAATTAGTTGTATGAAGAGACTTTAAATATTTACTGTAGTAAATTTTAAGAATAATTAAAAATCAGTGTTTAGTGTCTTTAAGCGTATTGGTATCAAATTTGATTAAAAACCAAAGTTATGTGTAAAAGAAGGTTTGTGCGTAAGCACGGCCTGATATGGTTGTTTAAAATGAACATAAATGTATTGAAAAATATGAAATAAATAATCGTACATAAATGTGCGTTGTTTTTTCATTTAAACTCTCAATAATTCTTTCTGAATTATTACCCCACTTACATTAAAATTCGGAGCTGCGGACTACCTAGCGGGTTTACCGGGGATCCGGCTCGAAGGGCAGAAGTAGGAATGGGGTGGTTTTAGTCAGTAAAAGTCTGTCACTCTCTCTCGTCTCGCCCAAGTCGGGAGAAGTCATTAGATGATTCCCTCCACCCCTCAAAAAAATAAAACGTACATTCAAAAAACTAAGTTCTACTGTTGTAACCAGTATCAGATGCGTTTTTTAAATCACATACAAATCGAATAATTTTCTAACTAAAAAATATTTTTTCTATAATATAATTAGTCATTATCAAACAAGAACCTCCCAACTAGCACTTAAGAGTTAAAATAAGCTATATAGAACCTGTATAGAGACTATAGCCGAAGTTAATAGTGTTAATGCAGTCCTGTAGTAGTGAGTTACAGCATTCTCTAACACACTTGTAACCTCAAAAGAGGCCCACGACTTTACAGGCAAGAGTAATATAAAGTGTATAGAATGGTGTTATACTAGTAGCAGTGTGCCTGCAATTAAGAGTCGAATATAGTCAATAACATACATAAGAGTGTTATTATGGTTATTTAAAACAGTTAGTTGACACCTTGGGTTATAAAAAGGATTTATAATGCTTTCAGATAAAGCTGTCACTGCTTTATTAATACTTTGTTAACTCCAGTGTATAGTTTTTAGTGTACGACACAAAGAAGAACGTTAAATTTTAAAAGGTTAAATACTTATCCACGTAACGTTTAGATATCGAAATATGATGGTGTCCATTAAATATAAATTTTGTTTAAAATTACGTCTGCGTATTTTGTGTATTGTGAATTATTCCTGCCCTTGTGAATTTACGGTAAGTGTATACCATATTTCTCATCTCATTTTTCACGCGCCTGGGATTTATCAACTATTTTAAAGAAATGTGACAAAGAATAATAAAAATTGCTTTAAATTTTTTAACCGAACATGATAAAGTATGTGAGATTCGTAAGTATTGAAATGTATTATGAGAGTATCATTCATTTTACCACCTTTAAAATATATATTATTTAGTATTTGGATGATAAATTTTGTATATACCTATTTGTTTGTAATGTTATGTTTACAAAAAAAATGGCGAGCCCGCTTTAATGTTAAAATACTCTATTAACTCATTTATAGCACTCGTTGCGACACAATATCTGTAGTCAAGAATATTGTGCAGGCTTTGGTAGATATACCAGTGTAACAATACTCTTAGTCAATGAGATTTATTAGAATTAAGACATTATTAGTAGCTATAACGTACAAACCACATTAGGGTTCTTTGACAAATTATTGAAAACCATTTAAATATAAAATGAATAAGCAGTTTCCAGCTTTACTATGTAGATTGTTATTTATTTAGTAGTTTAATATTTAACTAAGAAATTATGATCGAAAATGCTATGTTGCAAAACATTACTAAACAATCACTCCAACCTTTGACAAGGTCAATTACACACTATCAATTTTTTTCTTCTAGTGTCTTCTCTTTTACATCCATTGAAAACAGCTTGAGTGTGTTTGTTGCTGATGCAATTAAGAATCTATGTATCGTATTTTTTATTTCAGAATGCCATTTAAAATAATTCAAACGATTGAAGGGAATAAAAAGAAATTATTTACTGTTCCATCGGTATGGGAGATCGATAATATTCTAAGATACCCTAACAAGCCTTCATCGAAGTACATTAAAGATGAAAATTCAAAACCTACGCCTGAGTGGGAGATTATGAAATGTACAGTAAAACGGATAAATATTTCAACGGGTGATAAACAAATTTCTGAAATGATGAAATACAGCGATACGGATGAAACCGATGATGATAATCGACTACAGCCACGACGTCCACATTTCAGTTTCCTCAATATGTTGCTCAACGGAACCCTGTTGTGTACAGCTCACTCTTTCTTGAGCAAACCATGTAAAATTATTCATTATATCTTGATTATGTGACAAATCATGTGTATTTTTTATGAAATCATCGGTATTTCTACCAACAGAACCCTGTCGAATATAGCTTATAGTGTTCATAACGCCCTACAACAGTTTTTAATAAAACTGGTATGACACCATAACCCTTAAGCAAGGCTAAA
The DNA here is from genome assembly GCF_023101765.2 of Spodoptera frugiperda. NCBI lineage: Eukaryota > Metazoa > Arthropoda > Insecta > Lepidoptera > Noctuidae > Spodoptera > Spodoptera frugiperda. The sequence continues at coordinate 6,825,155 of NC_064228.1, read as the reverse complement.
AAGAGTTATTAGATACTTTAAATATTTCGTGTTACTACATTCTCCAATAACTCTACCATAGAACCAATTGCTGCACTTATAGTCGATATAGAACCTATACACGTACAAGACACTTCTTTGTGATAAATAAATAACAATAGAAGTTAATAGGTGTCAATAAACACCGTTGTAAAACTTGAAGTGCTACCGACAGAGTAAAGCTTTAATATTTTAAGAATATTAGTTTCCAATACCACTATTCGGAGGTTTAAAGTTGTTCTGCATCGTTTACTGAAGTTATAGTATCACTGTTGGTGTTTAATTTATTTCTTATCTCTTCTAATAGATTAAAATCTACTACTGAAAGCCTTCTAAGCCTGTAATACCTCTTGAAGTTACTTAATTACCTGTAACCAACGCTTAAATGTTAGTTGGGCTATAAATAAGTTTTTAAACTGACATGGTCACTAGTAATATCATTAGAACTTAAAACGGGATATTTTCCATGTTTATTAGTTTTTATGAGTTTCCGATATTTCGGCACTGTTGTAAGCGCCATGATCACGGATGAACTCACGGAAAATCTATAAATTTTTAGAATTAATGAAAAGGGAATAAAAACACGAGAAAGATTCAAAAAATAAATAATCACCTTTATTAAATTATTAAAAAAATATATTTATCAATTAGATCGTTCTTAAGAACTATTTATTTACATTACAGGAACCTTTGTTAAAATTCAATTATTGTTCCTATACAAATTCAATCCCTTAACGTGCATTATTTACCAATTTACATGTTTTAATTTTTTATTAAATTTTATTAACCAAATCTCTTTGCCCATTTCGCAAAAAAGAACCTATTTTTTATTATTAACCATTTTTGAATAAATTATTATTATTTAAACTAAGTTTTAATCCATACCTATTCATTTATACATATTCGTAAAAAATAAGTAGAACAAAATATATAAAATGTCGACATTTCAAACAATTTTCATTGTCCACTAGTAGCAAAAATAATTGCTTTCACCTGATTTATTGATTCGTCGTTCGCATTTACAAAGCACATTTTTTGAGCTTATTATCGTACAAGTCACTGGTTTCAGATACATATAAAATAAATATAGCTTCAATTTTAATGAATCATAATTAATTAATTAAATAGAACATCTATCTACAAATATTTTAACAAGAAACTCAACTAAACATAAACAAAATACAATAACAAATTAAAATGGCCGCCAAAGATGTGGTTTCCCGCGCACCGCTTGACACTTCGTTGAGTCGTTCGAAAACTTGAGCTTGTGAGATGTTGTAAGGCTGAGGTTCCGTCTCAACAAGAACTGGAGTTATTTCTGAATAATCTGCTGTTGATGGTCTTGTACGCCCAGCTGAAAGAGGAAAGAAATATTTGGAGACGGGTTAAAATGAAGTTAGACCAAAAAGAAATGGTAAGTATTCTTATTAGATGTTTTCAGACGTTTATTTTGCTATTAAAGCGATTAGTAAGCTATGAAGTCTTTGACCAATAAAAAACCTACTAAAATCAGAGCTTTTTCATACTTTAAACTAGCTTTGCACCTGGTAATAAATCACGAATTCAATATGTCATTCTTCATGAAGTGTGCTTCATATTATGACGTATGTCGCGTTACGTGGTCGTTAGTCAGCTGTGAGCTAGCGACAGCGCGTGACGTATACTTGTCGTCACGCGCTGTCCGCTTCACGTAAAATGCCGTCTTGTGTGGTAAAGTTCTGTAGAAACAATAGCACACATCAAACGAAATCCCTTGGGGTTACTTTCCACAGGTTAGTAGAGAATGCTCATTAGATTATCAAATATTTAATCAAAACAATGGTACGTCAATATCTTGATAACAGTGTTGCAAGGTAATAAATGTTATGTTTCCCCGGATTCGGGGAGTTTTATTAAGAAATCGTTTGAAATAGAAATGGATTGTATTATTTATTGGTGGATATAAATACGTTAAATACATTTTAGATTCCCACCTGAGACGGATTGGAAAGAGAAATGGATAAAAGCATTACGAGACAATAGGAAAGAGGAGGAATGGACGCCATCAAAGTTCAGCGTAGTTTGTTCTTTACACTTTATAGAAAGTGATACGTATATGACCAAAGGAGGTTATCGGAAAATTAAAAAAGATGCTGCGCCTACAAAGGTAGGTAATGTGCTTCTACTCTTATTTATTTTAAACTTTTGTTCTCGATTTTGTCCATATAGATGTCGGATGTCGTGAATGCATTATGAATTTGATAATTTAAAAGTATCCGAAATTTTTGTAATGTACTTAACACGAGTTATTTATTTTTCGTTTTGCGTTTAATAAATTATCATACAGCATGCAGCGTGAACTGCTATTCTAGTTTTGATCTAGTTTTTAACTACTCATGTTTGCGTCGAAACCGACATTTACATTACTATACTGACTAGCGAAAAACAAAAATGAATTCTACAAAATAGGTTTTTCTTTCTTTTTAGATGTTCCTCAGAAATTCCGAGTGGTATGATAAACTAAATATACCAATTATACACGTATGTGAACAAGAGACACAAGACGAACAAGACTTACAGAAAGCACAAGAGACACAGAAAACACAAGAGACACAGAAAGAAAAAGAATCACAAAAAGAACCAGAGCCCCAAAAAGATCCAGAGCCCCAAAAAGATCCAGAACCACAAAATGACCAAGATTTAGAGTTGGATTCATTAATGCCGGATCTTGATATCGAAGAGGTTAGTTCTAAGGGTCCAAAACAGAGAATTACTACGCTGGTGGTATACGGAACAAAATACGGTGCAAGCATGTCAATCATCCGAGTATTCTATGAAATCTGGTGACTTTAAATATGCGCGGCTTAACTTCTGGACCAATTTTGAGTTATGGGTATGAAATATGGTATAATCTTGAATCTGCTGGCTTGGCGAAGGATATAGGTTGTTTTTATGTGATTTCGTGTATGTTCTAGATAAATAAGGTGTCCTCGTGAACGCAAAGTCTTAAGAAACTATGTATGTTTGTGCTGTAACTGATTTTGTACATTTTTAGATTGATCTTGACCTCATAAGTGCGGAGTGGTGTGAAGAAATGGAAGAATTAGGTATTACCACCGAATCCTTAGCTGCTTTACTTGATGAGGTTAGTGCTTATTCAAGTTTATTTATATACACCTCCTTTCTGCCCTTTTCCTAAGTCACTTGTGGTCTGATAAAACTGTCTTCTTCCATTCTCCCATCCCTTTATCAAGTCATCCTATTTTCCTCTTTTTCTTACAAGTCCTTCTTCACAAGAATATTGTTTATAATGAATATCTTTACGAACTTCTCTTCTAGAAAAATTCTTAGACTCTTCTTCCTATTTTCAGTGTATCAGTGATATTGAAAATGAATACGAAGATAACGGTAACGATAACGGTCCTAAGCAACCGGACGCCGTAGACGACCAAAATGTAATAATAAACAAGGACGGCTCTGATACTGTAGCCCGTATACAGGAGACGTGTGATTGTAGAAAGAGGCAAAAGAAAATCCGTAAGAAACGGACTCTAGAGGAGCTAAAAGAGCGATTTAAGGTGTCATACAAAATTCGCGTAAAGAAAAGTAAATTACAACTCTTAAGGGAGAAACTGACAGCCTTAAGAAGAACAATGAGACGCTGAAGATTGATTCAAAAGACTTAAAAGGAGGGAAGGGATAGCAACTGAATATCTTTGTTATTATTTATTACTTCTATAAGCGAGATTGTTCGCGTGGAAGTTATTTTATTAGTTAATTTTTTTAGTATAATAATAATAAATAATCAATTGTAATTTAATGTTTTTTCGACTATGATAAATCAATTCTCGATGTAACTATGTAACTTAATGTCGTTTAGCTAATAAAAAAATAAAAGTTAATTAAACAATACTGTTTTACTTAGACCTTATTAAAATCTTGAATAATATGATTTTGTGCAATACGTCAAAACAAATCGTATTATTTTGCAATGGGAAATTTTAGTTCAACGCTTGCAACATTTATTTTTCCAGCACGCATGCGCAAAACTCTTTCAAATACCAACATAGCTGAAACATTTCACGAAGAATTTTATACAATGGCTCTGTTTATAGTTTTTATTGGTCACAGAATTTTAAAATTAACAAGCAAAAATAGTAATAAATTGTACAAAATATAATTATTGTCTTACCTCCCGGTTCAGTAGCAAAATGTAGTATTGAAGATGGTTTGCTCCAACCAAATCTGCAAGTAAAATAAAGTTCTTATTTAATTAGGTAAATAGTAAAAATACATAATATATGAATAGGTAATTTTCCCCATATTCTAAACATTTTTTCCAGGAAAAACCAACTAAAGTAATGGCAACATCGATATGGAACATGCGCGTTGCATTTTCCTTCAACTTTTTGTTTTAAGATTTTTTTCTTTCTTACATATTATTTTTAGCTTCACGTTTCAAGTATTGATTGTTCATATCCTGTTATGATGAAAGCCTGTATGCCTAGGTATATAGAAAAAGCTAGATTGTAGGTCAATTCATGGGGAAAAATCGCGATGATTTTCATATATTCAGTTTCGGTTTTAGGGCGGAAACAACGGAGCCGCCCTAGGGCGTTGTTTTAGAAAATGGCATACGATACGTACCAGCTTAAATTTTATTTATTTTATTTAGTAACTACGCTCAGATATGACTAAGTTTAACATAGTTCTAATGAAATAAGTACTGTAAGATCGGATTTTTTTCGTACATTAATTCATTGTGATTTGGAGCTGCGGACTACCTAGCGGGTGTACAGGGGCTCCGGCTCGAAAAGCAGGAGTTAGGAACGGGGTGGTTTTTAGTCAGTAAGTCTGCCGCTACCTCTCGTTAGCTACCTTTAGCTCGCCCAAGGCGGGATGGTTTTCGCTTATTAAAAAAATTGGTGGAGTAACATTGACCCCAAACTTTTAGACCAATAAAAAACTAATATTGTTCTGGAATCCTACTGGTTATAGAATTTGGGTCAAAATTACTTCCTATGATCACAGAAGCCCGATCTTACCGATAAAAATTATGTCTCTGATAGCCAAGTTCATCATCATATATTAATTAGGTATCTAAGTACATTAATTGATACTTAATACATAATACGTAAGCCCAAATAAGGCGTCAAAGTTTACTTATTATTCTGTGGTCAAAGTTACAGAGGCATGCGGGAAAGGTGACCGTTCCTCGGTCAAAATTAAAATCATGTGATAAAACGACCGATATATTATACAAACAATAAGGTACTATGAGAGTAAATATATCTAATATAAATTTTCCCCAGTCTAATCGATTTACGATGGGTAAATATACATTCAAGTTCTGGCAGCATTGACCACATCGGGCATGCGCGTTGCATTTCCTTTCGATCAATACATTTAATTAGTACAAGATTAATTATTTAGGATTACATTTCGATAGCATAACACATAGTATATCGAAGTTTTGCATCAGCTCATAAGGAGTTGAATAGAATACTGATAGAAAAATAGTTTCAATTCAGTTTATCCAGTGTCGGATTTAGGGTGGGGCGACAAGGCCGCCGCCCTGGGCGTTGCTTGGAATAACATTCACAATCTTAATTTAACTGAATACGTAAAGACGATGTATCTAATGACCAAAGGGCTGGTAGGGTCTTCGGTCAGAGGATGTGCATTGCCATACAATGTGGCAATGCTGCTAGCTTTCTGGGCACTTTCTCTATTGAGGTCGATGCGGACGAATTTTTTGATGCTTTGTAAAGATAAGCGTCCACAGGCCCGCATCGTACGCATCGCGCGCAACGGATTTTATTTTGTCTTCTATATAATCATACAACTGCGTCCACTGATCCGCATCGTACGGACCGCATCATCGGCAATGCCTAGATGCGATGCGTACCGGTGACGTGATACGGAATGCGTACGATGCGACCCTGTGGTCGTTTACCTTAAATAGTAAATAATTTTTAGTTTAGTTGTAAATATTAAATTGTAGAATTGTATTGGCATAAAACAAAATAATAAATTTGAAAGTTTTTTTTTAAGGATGGAAAGTCATCCAATGTTTCTCCCGCCTTGGGCGAGGCGAGAGGGAGTGTCAGACTCTTACTGACTAAAAACCACCCCGTTCCTACTTCTGCTTTGAGCTGGAGCCCCGGTAAGCCCGCTAGGTAGTCCGCAGCTCCGGATCAGGCATCAGCCCTACTGGGCCCCATCTGCGCTCCACTTACCCTGAGTCCCTGTTATTACATAAAAACCAAGTAGAGGTAATACTTTACCTGTTTCTCGATGTGACGATAGCTTCGTACACCGTAGAAGGTGTCAATCCTCGCACAGTGTAGATTGCACTGTGGATTGGGCCTGAAATAAATACATTTTTAATAACATTGTACAAGACTTTGTTATAACTTTCCTGAGACATACCTACTAAATTAAATTTTCGATCATTTATTTATTTCTTATACTTGTTTGTTACATTTTTAAATATTAAATTAAAACGAAAAAAAAATGAAGTGAAATTAATTATTATGTCATCGGCTGTGCAGTAGCAACGTGACAATCGTTGCGGAATGCTGTTCATGAATATGAGCTTCTAGCATAGCTTGAAACTAGTCCAGTTCCTCATCAAACAGTTACTTACGTGAGTAATCATTAATTTAAATTATACAAGACCTATTTTGTTGGTCACGGACTAATATGACGGAATTAGATACTAACTAAAAATCAGTAAAAAATACGTTTAAAGTAATCAAAACCTGAATGAGTTCGGCGCTCTGATTAGTTGGTTCATTCGAATCGCGCTCTCGTTTCGTTTTCGTTCAATTGAGAGTTAATGATGTAAATTCGTACTACCTAAGGGTATTGTTAGTCGAATACAGTTAGTCCCTTAGTACGAGTTTGCTTTACGTTGAACGAAAACGAAACGAGAGTGCGTTCGATGCTCTGATTGGCCGGCTCGTATAAACCAACCAATCAAAGTGCCGATCACCCTCTCCTTTCGCTTACTTTAAACGTAAAACAAACTCGTACTAAGTGTACAAGTCCTCACGCTACACTTGTCCCAACACTACTTCTACTCTCAACTTTATTCCTAAACTACAAAACCATTCCAAATAAGCTCACCATCACTGGAGTCTCCGGGCACCACAATCTTGATCCAGTGGTTGGCGGGCGGCTCCGTGGTGAACGAGTCTGGTTCGGAAGTCACCAGCCGCCCGTAGTACGGACGGAGCCAGAGATTGTACTCTGTATACAAATTACCATGATTTGTCTTATTATATGTATATTAATAACCTCTTGATCCACAATCTATCAATTTTTTTATGAAACACGCCGGTAAACTAGCAGACGTATCACCTGATGGTAAGTAATCGCCGCCGCCCCTAACACTTGAAACATTTGAGGTGTTACAAGTGCGTTGCCGGCTTTTTGGGGGTTAGGAATTTAAGGGTTGTTGTTCAGGAATCGGGGATTGGGATGATTGGAAAGGGTGGTAATTGGGCCTCCGGTAACCTCACTCACACAACGAAACACAACGCAAGCGTTGTTTCAAGTCGGTTTTTGAGGCCGTGATATCACTCCGGTCTAGCCGGCCTATTCGTGCCGAAACATAGCTCTCCCACAATTAAAATATACTCTCTATACAAGTAAGTTTAATTTAAGTGTGGTAGAGCCATGCTTCGGCACGAATGGGCCGGCTAGACCGGAGTGATACCACGGCCTCAAAAAACCGACTTATGTACTGGAGGCACAATAACCAAGGGGTTAATAACCAAGGGGTTATTGTGCCTCCAGTACGGGTATTGCAATGGGAAGGCCCAATACCCGATTCCCCATCAATCCTCTTCCTAACCCCCTAAAAGGCCGGCAACGCACTTGTAACGCCTCTGCTGTTTCGGGTGTCCATGGGCGGCGGCTATTGCTTACCATCAGGTGATCCGTTTGTTCGTTTGCCGGCTTATACCATAAAAAAACAAGTAAAATAAAAAATCTGAAAAAATGACGGTCGAAAACACAAAATATTCTAATGACGGGTGACATTATATATTGGTTCTCTGTTATAGGTAAGAAACAGCAAATAGATGTATAGGATCTTACTCGCTAGTGGCGCCACCTACTCTGCGCAAAAATCGATCTCATTTTAATTGTAACTGCTTTCATATGTTTTTTGGTCCTTTCTATACAAAATCTCTGGATGTTTATTCGAAGTAAATTATTATGACTACTTGCGCATTATTTACAACTTAAAAATACCTAAAAAAATGATTGATTGATTGTTTCTATTGATGTAGACTTACCAATAATAGTGGAATAGGAGTCGACTTCCCAGATGAGAGTGAAGCTCGTTGCAGTGGCCTTGTTCAGAGTAGCATCCACTTTGAAAGAAGCTGCGTTTGGGACACCTGGTTTAAAAAAAGTATTATTTTAATGTATTCATTGTTAATTATTATGTTATACTAGCTACTTCCGCGCGGTTTCACCCGCTCTGCTTAGCTCCTTTTGGTCATAGCGTGATGTTTTATAGCCTATAGCCTTCCTCGATAAATGCACTATCCAACACAAAAAGAATTATTCAAATCAGACCAGTAGTTCTGGAGATTAGCGCGTTCAAACAAACAAACAAACAAACTCTTCAGCTTTATAATATTAGTATAGATTATCGGCTTATGTCCGAATACTCAAACGCTACTCAATTTTAAGACGCTCTCAAATGTAGTTCTGTCCCTATCAATTCTTTATAAAATGACAGAGATAGCACGATATTTAAGTACCACTTAAAATTGAGTAGCATTTCAGTATTCGGGCATTACTCACGTAACTGTTTGACGAGGAACTCGACTAGTAGCAGCGCGACAATCGCCGCGTCGCGGAATGCTGCTCATGAATATGAGCCTCTAGCATGGCTTGAAACTAGTCAAGTTCCTCGTCAAACAGTTACGTGAATAAGCCGATAACGTAATAATTAATTTAGTATGTCTCACGAAAGTTATAAATAATAAAATTATGTTCATTGTTGTATAAGAGTCGTCAATCTGAATATTGAGGGTGCGGGTTCCAAACCTACCAATGGCAAGTACCAATGTGACTTTTTAGTTTCGTCTGAAACTTATTACATTATTACAATTCCATTTATTGCGAATTTTCTTGAACAAAAATGAAGAGGAAAGGGATAAATAGGTTTTGATATGAAATTAAAAATAAAACGTTATTTTAAGTAATTTTATTAGTAAATCAATAAAACCTACGGCCGAAGATTAAACGAAACTTCGCATTCGAGAACCGGAGTAGCCCTACTGTTTCTTTGTTAGTGTCATCAAAAAGAACCTTAATTTTATATTTATCTTTTAAATTAAAAAAAAAACGTTGCCCCACATTAGGATTTTCTCTTGCCTCGTGGGTGTGTTTACAAACATACAATTTCACATACACATGACACCCATATCCGGAACAACAATCCGTGGACCACACAAAGAGTTGTTCCATGCAGGAATCGAACCCGCTACACGTTGCCCAGCCACCGCACCAACTGAGGCCTTAGTCTGCTATTACAATTGTGTCAGAATGATCGATCACTGATCGAGTGAGAGGGATGGAGCTATACAACCTACATAGCTCCGTCCCTCTCGCACTGCTCAGTGATCGACCATTCTGACACAATTGTAATAGCAGACTAAGGCCCCTGTGCAGTCAAAATTGATATTAATGTCTTATCTAATTGATTTATTAAATCACCAGTTAGCCTGAACATGAGATCTGCCATGCCCAGTTTGTTCTCCGCCCTGAAAGTGTAGTTTCCAAAGTCAGTCTTCCTCACACTCCTGAAGATAAGGTGGTGTACGTTGTCATGTACCATTTGTACTATCCTGTGGACAAATATGAATTCAAATAAGTTAGTGTTTCTGTCTGCTACGGGAGTCAGACTGACTGAAGCCTAAAGGCACAAAAATAGATTGCGCAACTGGGAGAAGCCCAGTAAATTCAAGTATAACGTTCAAACGTGCCTGTGAGTGGATTAATAATTGAAATCATGTTTTAGTTTTGACTTAAAGTTAAAAATAAAATATCACCTCTCAAATTATTCCTATTTTTTTATGTTATGAGTCGGTAAGCGAGGTGACGGACTACCTGGTAAGCAATTGTCGTCGCCCATGGACACCGGTGTTACACATGTCTTGCTGGCCTTTTGGGGGTTTGGAATTTAAGGGTTGTTGGGAATGGGGAATCGGGAATTGGGGAGGTAGGGTGCTAACCTCACTCACACAACGCAAGCGTTGTTTCACGTCAGTTTTCTGTGAGGTCGTGGTATCACTCCGGTCGAGCCGGCCCATTCGTGCCGAAGCATGACTCTCCCACACTAACTTAAGCTACATATACATAATTCAAACGAAGAACTGCCGCACTCAGAGTCATTTAATGATTACTTAACCCAGTCCTTAGCTATTGTTTTCGATACAAAATCGTTACCAAGGAATAGCTTAAGTAATCATTAAATGTATCTGAGTACGGCAGTAAGTCTTCCGCTCTTACCTATCATCAGTCCTCACGGGTCTCCCATCCCTGTACCAGGCAGTCCTAGCCGGTGGGACTGCGAACTCCAGCTTGGCAGCGAGAGCGGCGCGGAGCCCTATTGCAGTGTGCACGTACGTACGATCTGATGTTACCACTGGGGCGTCTAAATGGGAAGGGGGATGCATTAATTTAATATTGGTTTATCACAATTAGGTACTGTGTATCACCAGAAGGTGAAGTGTCTGTACGTGCATTTCTTATTTCCGGTGACCACCTCTACAGTTTTCCTGAGTCGACTAAGGACTAACTACATATTTAACAGAGACCAGGCAGTAGTTCTTTTAAAACTCCGACGTTCCCCAGCGAAGCCTTATTTTTTTTTTTTTTTTAATGGGACAAGTCCGCCACAACCTTCCATACCGCTGCAACTCCTGTAAGCCAGGATCTACAGTAGATACAAACATGAAAACACCGGAACACTGAAGTCTGGCGCGTCCCAGGGAAATGAATGACTGTCTTGGATCCCGCAACGAAACAAATCAGAAGATGTTATTAGAGGAGAAGAAAAAGAGCCAGCCAAGCCTGGCGATTATGCTGCGGACTACGTAGCAGTAGGATGGGGTGGATATCGACCGATCGCCCAAGGTGGGAGAAGTCATTGAATGATTTCCCTACTCAAAAAAAGCCTGGAGATTATAGCAAACTCCTATGCTATATCAATCGTATATTCACATTCAAGTTAAGCTTATTAACTAGGTACTTAAGAAGAAAATGATTTCGTGGGTCATTTTCTCTTACTTCTTTAGTTACATTGCTTGTGTGTGTGTGTGGTGTTGTGAGTGGTCAGTGCAGGCGTGTGCTGCGTGTGATCCTGCACCGGCGCCACCCGTTTCCCAGTACCCGTTAACAGATATGGACAGACGAGGAAAAAATTTTGTTCTCCAGTCACTTACCTTGTATAACGACAGTTATAGTGGCTCTAGCAGGCTCGCCCACTCCATTATTGGCAATACACTCGTATACTCCCGCCAGTAACCGGTGCTCCGCCCTGAATCTGATGCGGGAGCGATGCTCTAGCAACGCCATCGGTTCCCCCTGAGGATAAATTCAAAGTATGTAGGTAGGTTATAGGTAGGAGAAAAATCTAGTAATCTGCAAATAAAAAAAAACTATTCCGTTACTGAGTGACTGACTGACAGACAAAGCACAGCCAAAATTACTGGACCGAGGAAGCTGAAACGGCATGTAAATTCCTTAAGGAGTGGTTGGAAGTGCACTAAGAGAGGATTTCCCTAAATTCCCGTAGGTACGCGAAATGCGGGAATCACCTATTTAAGCGCATGATATATCAGCTACAAGACATACTCTGTACTGCCTCACATAAGCCTCTTGTTGCCAGACAACCTAACTAGATTGTATTTTTATTGAGGTATTTTGCTTTGGCTGGAGTCCCCTTTTAGAATGAAATACGATTTAAGTGATGTGATTCACACCTCTAAGAACCTATCACACAAATCATCATTATTGACTCATCCATGGATGGGACTCGCAGGGATGACACAATCATCCCGAATGGATGTAACACTGTGACATTGGTATACAGTATTTATTACACATGCAACAATAAGTACATATGAATGTATCAATATCCTCTTTAGTTAGGTCACTCACGTTTTTCCTCCAGTCCACGATAGGGGGCGGAGTGCCCGTGGTCTCACATCCGATGTCCACGTAATCTCCCTTGCGAACTTCCAGGAAACCATCTTCTGGTATCGTCTTTACTGTTGGGGAATCTGAAACAACATTTAAAATTAATATGACGCTCGATTCTCACGAATGAGAGTGTAGGTTCAAAATCAGCCACTGGCAAGTACCATTATGACTTTCTGCGGTGAAAACATCGTGAGGAAACCTGGGCTTATAATCTCTAGTTATAAGTCTGAAATTGCTAACCTGCATTGAGCAAGCGTGGTGATTAATGCTCAACCCTTCTTTGTGTGAGAAGAGGCAAAAGCATCTGACTAAAGAGACAGCAATGTCCGAAATAAATCACAGATTTAAATCCATATCTTTGGATTTATATTGGTTATTTTCGTTCTATTAAAAACTCTGTAAATGGTCTAAAAATTCGCTTATAACCGAAGATTTTCGACTTACATAGCACTTCAATAGAATGTGTCTGCTTTACTGGACCCCAGGGCTCCGGTCGGATGATCTGAAACAAATAATCTCTCTTTAAAGTTTTCTACGCATAAACAAGGAATATAACAGAAAACGGTTAAAATCTTGTGAGTTGATTGAGCCAACGAAAAACACAGAAAAGCCTGACAGAATTTTATTTAAAATACGTCAAAAGTCTTGCCGATTTCTACGGTTTTGCATTCGTTGGTAAGGTCTCGGGCTACGTGAGGCTTAAAGCAAAGAAAAAATAGGTCAAATTCTGCCACAAGTCATTATTATGGTAACTGCTAGTGATGTTTAAATATTGACTGCACGGTTGGTGTGGTGGTTGGCTACTGGCTGCCTCGTAACTTGCAGTGGGTTCGATTCCCGCATGGAGTAACTCTTTGTGTGATCCACAAATTGTTGTTTAGGGTCTGGGTGTCACGTGAACTTGTATATTTGTACACGCACCCACGACACAGGAGAAAATACTAGTGTGGGGCAACGTCTTAAAAAAAGGAGCACCCCAAAAATATTTAAACCAGCATAAATCTAAAACTTTCAAAGACACTCTTCATTAACCAGCATTCCTAAAACGATCCAATAAACCACTACAACTCAAGAGTCTCCAGCCTAATTGGCATGCAGGGTGGTCCTAATTACCCCTTCAGTCCACAAAGTGGCCGACATATTGAGCTAACTGCTTACTTCCTTTCTGCATAAGTCGTAATGTTAGACTAATGCTAGTCTATTTACGGTAGCACCCGGATATATGGGTCATTAGGTTATTTGATCCGGCTGTCTTGTTAGTATTATGGCTCTGTGTTGTAAGATCGCAAGGTTGATGTCCGGTTCGGATAAAATGGCTGAAGTATGAAGTGTGGGAGAGCCATGTTTCGGCACGAATGGGCCGGCTCGACCGGAGTGATACCACGGCTTCACAGAAAACCGACGTGAGATAACGCTTGCGTTGTGTTAATTTGTGTAAGTGAGGTTACCGGAGCCCCAATTACCCCTCTTCCCAAGCTTCACAGTCTCCGATTCCCCAACAACCCTTAATTTTCTAACGCCCAAAAAGCCAGCAACGCACTTGTAACGCTTCTGGTGTTTCGGGTGTCCATGGGCGACGGCGATTGCTTACCATCAAGTGATTCGTTTGCTCATTTACCGGCTTATACCATAAAAAAATGAAGATCGAAGGAGCCCCGTGTGTGGTTTTTGCTAAAAACACCCGCGGTAAGAGTAGAGGCGGTGGCAAGTTGATTCTAGTCTTCTGTCGCATTCTTTGTCTCATTGAGCAAAGTATCTGCGCAATATTTGCTATGATGACTCCTAAATCTACATACATATAATCTAGACACGTCACCCAAGCACTACCTAGGAACATTAATTAATTGTCACAATCACGCTATGGCGGCTATGCTCTTGAACCGTGATTAACAAGTTTTACGGAATGACAACACCACAGGATAACACATTATGGCACATGCTTCTCAGCCAGTGGCGTAGCGTTCAAAAAGTTTTGGGCCCTTTTTTTAGGGGGGACAATAATCCAATGGCTTCTCCCGTTCTTGGGGGCGTCGACTTACGGCGCGTTCCAATAAACTACCGATCGGTAAATTTGCTTACGAGCCGTAGAATTTTGACACATTTTGTATGGAGCTTATGTCAAAATTCTACGGCTCGTAAGCAAATTTACCGATCGGTAGTTTATTGGAACGCGCCGTTAGAGAGTCCGACCATTACTAACGTTTGGGAAGTTTTTAGTTTTTGCCTAAGCACATTGGCGGTTCCCATCGCCTTGGGGTCCAGTATAATTGAGTCGGCACATACGGCGGGATAATGTGGGATCACCCGCAGATTCTAATCCTTTTTCCCTATGATAAGAACACTATGCTAATACATAGTCTACCCATTTTACTCTGTGGTCATCACTAATTCCATTTTCGTCCACACTATGACAAGTTATAATAAACTGTGAAGAAAAAAACTAATCACGAACGGACGTAGTATTAAAAAAATAATGTTTTTCAGTCACCAACCACACAGTCGATTTTACTGATGACAGCATTGCACAAAAATGTGTAGATACATAAGTATTATAGTTACCTACATATGTATGTATGTATTGTAGGTATCAGTTACAAAACACAGTAGATCGGGTATCAAAAGAGTTAGTACAAATTGATTAATTGCATAATTGGCCAGACTTTGAGAGCGGTATACGAAACGAACATCGCTGCTAGTGTGGGGAAAATGTTATCGATACTTTTTGCTATGATAGTGGTTGATATCGATACGTTTTGTAGATTTTAGTCGTAAATATGGATCTGCATTTTCGTTGTTTTTCTTTTTTGTTTATTAATATCAAATATTCACATTTTTAATATTTATAAACAAAAAGCAAAACAATAAGTAAGTAATTTTCTTTTAATAATGATATTAAAAGAAAATTACGAACACGCTTTATATCCTCGAAGGGGTAGATAAGAGGTTCACATTAGGGCACGTAGTGCCACTGTACTATGTGCACCCACTTTTTACCATTTGTCTTATAATTTCCAGGTAATAAGAGGTGAGTCTATTGCCATAGACTGGGCACAATTCCAGACTCCGTGCTTCTATTGAAAAAGTTTTGAAAAACTGAAAAAGATCTAGTAATACTTTGCCCGACTTTCGACCACTGAACCCACGATAGGGGCAAAAAATCTAAAAACTTAAATAAAGCATGGTTATATGCTAGAGTTGGGTCTAATTAACTAATCAGCATGAAAGGGTTATGTTAAGCTGCAGAAAATATTATACTAGAGTACATCTATACATATAATAAAATCGTAGAAAAGTGCTGTCTGTACATTGAAAATAAAAATAAAAAAAATAGCAGGGGTTATTGTTATGTCGATGTCGAACCCAAAAATGTAATTAACTTTTTTTTTGTCTGTTTGTCTGTTTGTCGGTTTGTCTGTTTGTCTGTTTGTCTGTTTGTCTGTTTGTCTGTTTGTCTGTTTGTCTGTGTGTCTATGCGCGCTAATCTCAGAAACGGCTGATCCGATTTGGATGCGGTTTTCACGAATATATTGTGGTATGCTTCAATTTACATTTAGTGTTTGTTTCATGTCAATCGGTTCATAAATAAAAAAGTTATGTCAAATTAAAGAATCACGTCGAACACTATTCTATGCTTATACCATTAATCTCCGCCACTATTTGACGAATTTGGTTGAAATTTGGTACAGATATAGTTTAGAACCTTAGAAAGGACATAGGATAGTTTTTATTTCAAAAATCTATATCTATACATATAATAAAATCGTAGAAAAGTGCTGTCTGTACATTGAAATTCTAAATAAATTGGTTTCGTGGTATTTGTCAATTAATAAGTTTATTTGTTGGGTTTTCCTGGTTTTCTGGTTAAATTATTTAAAGTAGGTTTAGTTTGATATCGATTATTAGTAGTTACTGTAGTTAGTTTTTTAATAAAATTGTAAGTCTAATTTCTTAATTAATTAGATAGATTAGATTTAAGTCGTTTCTTTTAAATTATTTAGTTTAAGCTTGGTTATTATAGCATAGAAGATAGGTTGTAATATAATTTCTTTTTTAATTGTTATAAATTCGTAATTCGTAGCTTTCTTTAGTTTTAAGTTAGTTTTCATCTTAAGTTCGGAAAGATTATAATATTTCTTTAGTTTAAGTCCGTTTTTAAACTATTTTTTCAATGCCCTAAGTGAGTATACGTCTATTAAATTCAAACGTAGAGCTCATTATGTTGATTTTTGAAGAGTTCCCTGGAATATCTTCTACATCTCATTTTTGAAGAGATTCCGCGAGATCGGGAACTATGTGGTTAAAACCAAAAAATTGCCGGAAGTCACTATTCCACGCGAACGAAGTCGCGGGCAAAAGCTAGTTACATAATAAAACCTTGCCTTATCTGAGTACCAATAGAGCTTTGATTTTAAATCCCATAATCAAATCATGCAATAAACGGGGTCGATAAACGGATTTAAGAATTTGACTGGCTTCATACTTCACAGTATAAGCTTTCACGGCCTCATGTATATTTAAATAGGGATTTATGGGAAACCATGAAATTTACTATAAGGCATTTAGTATTGGATGTTTTGGAAAGCAGTGAGTTAAATAAAAATAACTGAATCTCTAAGTATCAATAAGCAGCAACGCATCGTTGGTAGCTCAAATCTCCATTGAAATACATTAATATTATATGGGTGCCTATTTATTGGAATTTATTACAAGCGTATAACACTATTTGGGTATATATTCCGTTAAATGAAGCAACAGGTGACAATTTTTATCAATAAATAAACCAAAACCTCCTGTTTACTCACGTAAATATTCCGAGAAAAGCTCTACTAGTTTCGAGTCACAGTTGGGACACTAATTAAGAGCGGCGTGCGCAGACGCGGCGATGTCACGCAGCCCCATACACGCTGCTCATGACACCATTTATAAATATTTATGTACTTAGTCCACGTTATCGATTATTTATTATTTTTTATCGATAAAAATCTATCGAGCATGCCACATGACTAGTAACAAATTAAAAATAGTTAAGATCGAAGGGCGGTCATCTTTTCATCAGTTTAAGCCAATTGTTGTTGTCAATGAAATAGTTTTTATTGTTCCGTTCGCAATTTATTGTTGGATACCATTTTCTAATTGGTTAAATTGCTTGTTGCTTTGTTGCTTGTGTTGCTTTTGTTGTTTCGTGTAAAGATGATTTCACTGGAATTATGGACTAGAATTGAATTAGGAGTTTTGTTTAGTTTTTATTCCCGAGTCGGGCAATGTTATTTAGAGTGCTCTTAGTTAATACGCCGATTTTCGGCGTTTCTCAGTATCCGATGGTTGCCAATCGGCTTCTATTACGGACTTTAATATAATCAGTGAAAATATGCTATGCTTTGTTCGCACTACACTAGTATCTATATATTAATACGTGAAGCAAAAACTTTGTAACTGTTTTTACGAAAATTGCGCGGACGTAGGAGCATAAAATTTGGTACACTTATAGTTTATGTGTAGGAGAAGTGCATTACGCCAATATTTTTCAAAAATAATGCTTATAAAGTACATTAAATCAATAAATAAAACATTACACACACATGCATAGTATCTGATCGTATTTGACAAAACGTCAAAATCGATAGACATTGCGATGATATTCTCACGTCTCATATGAATAGAGTTTTATAAAAGAGTTTGTTTGAGTTTGAGTTAAATAAAAATTATCCTTGAACGTATGTTAAGTAGTATTCTAAATTAAATCGTATATGGTTGAATTTCGACCACTAGGCGACCACTAGTTTTTATTAAAGTGTAAGAGAGACATGCTTCGGCACGAATGGGCCGGCTCGCCCGGAGTGATACCACGACCTAACAGAAAACTGACGTGAAACAACGCTTGCGTTGTGTGAGTGAGGCTACCGGAGGCCCAATTACCCACCTTCCCAATCTTACTAATCCCCGATTCTCTAACAACCCTTGAATTCCTAACCCCCAAAAGGCCGGCAACGCACTTGTAACGCCTCTGGTGTTTCGGATGTCCATGGGCGGCGGCGATTGCTTACAATCAGGTGATCCGTCTGCTCGTTTACCGGCTTATACTGGACATTACACGCAATTCGATCATATAAGGTCAGAATGGTTTAAAAGACGATTTTATTTGACTACTAGCTACTTTCGCGCGGTTTCACCCGCTCTGCTCGGCTCCTATTGGTCATAGCGTGATGTTTTATAGCCTAAAGCCTTCCTCGATAAATGGTCTAGTCAACACAAAAATCTTTTTTCAAATCGAACCAGTAGTTCCTGAGATTAGCGTGTTCAAACAAATATCAAACAAACTCTTCAGCTTTATAACATTAGTATAGATGAAACCATATAAAAACTAGTAAATATGTGCCATACCTCGCACGTATAGTCAGCAGTGTCCTGCGTCTGAAGGTTGTCCACCTGCAGACTGTAGTTGGAGTGCATCTGTACCCTGGGCGGCATGGTCTCGTGAGGAGTGTGGCTGTCTCCCAGGAGAGTCTTGTCTTTGTACCAACGGACGCGGAGCTTGCCTTCTGGAAATAAAATAAAGTAAAATGAATGTGGGAGGCCATGCTTTGGCACTGCTGGGCCAGCTCGAAAACTGACGTGAAACAACGAATGCGTTGGCCTTTGGTGTTTCAGGTGTCCATTCCCTAACATCAGGTGTTCCGTCTGCTCGTTTATACCATAAAATGAAATGACCTGACCAAAATTATAACAGATAACAATGATCCCTGAGGAACCAGCAACGCATTAGTAACTTCTCTGGTGTTTCGGGTGGCCGTAGATGACTTAAATAGATTACGAAAAGCATGAAATTATTTAGTAAATGTCTGGATGATCGGTTGTTGAGTAACGTGTCATTTATTTATTTGTAAAAAAACAGCTTAACCTCTTGTATGCCAGTATATGAGACCCAATAGAAAAAACATTGTCTTGCGTAGATCTGCGCTATCAGCGTACTATGAGTTAAGCCAAAACATTTTACAGTTAAAGTAATAATAAAATACTTATTGGTTTCGGTTTCCTATCTGTGTATAAAATATTGTGGTCCGAGATCCCAGAGCTGTCAGACATATCTTATTTTTACAAGCATTTAACCTTCGGCTTACAGTAGTCTTGTATATACTTTTTAATGCCTGAATGTTTGTAAAGCTTGCCGAGTGACACCTGCGCAGGTACCAGGTGAGAAAGGTAACTAAAAATTAGAATCACTTAACGTAAATTTTTATGTCTGATTTTTATATATGTTTTGTAGAATATTACTTTGAAATCATATTAAAAAAATCAGACACTTTCCATGGACCAAAACTTTTATCAGACGGCTTAAAGCTCTAAAAAATAGTGCGCCTTACAAAATTGTAATAGCAATATATGGTGCCCCTGTAATGCAAAACAGTAGTACAAATCATCATAGTTTTACCAGATAATTTGCACGAACGTGATTACCATCGTGAATGTTACAAATGTGCTACTGCTTTGCCGAAAAGATATTTCTCTCCAACCTCACATATATTGCTATTACAATTTTGTAAGGCGCACTATTTTTTAGAGCTTTAAAGCGTCTGATAAAAGTTTTGGTCCATGGAAGATGTCTGATTTTTTTAATATGATTTCAGAGTAATATTCTACAAAACATATATAAAAATCAGACATAAAAATTTAAGTTAAGTGAGTCTAATTTTTAGTTACCTTTCTCACCTGGTACCTGCGCAGGTGTCACTCGGCAAGCTTTACAAACATTCAGGCATTAAAAAGTATATACAAGACTACTGTAAGCCGAAGGTTAAATACTTGTAAAAATAAGATATGTCTGACAGCTCTGGGATCTCGCTCTATTGGGTCTTTAAACAAACACACATCAAACGTCTTAACCACAACAACCTATTCTCAATAAAAAAAAAATCTGCAATAACACCAAAATTTTCCCAGCCAATCAACATCGTAATTTCTTTCTCAATCTTCGTCATCGTTTCCAGCTAAAGCGAGTCAAATTATAAGATTGGCCGTGTAAAGAAATGCTCCACAATGCTTCGGTTCGAGGGGACATCAATGGAGTCACAATTGAGGTACAAAGATCAGGATCTGAACAGCTTCCTGCTTGCCGTCTACTGTTCAACTAAGGATGATGTGTGATTGTAGAAAGTGTGGAGGAGGCATTTTGTATGGTGAGGATAGTTTACGGGTTAAGTTTTATATTTGGTGGAGAGTTTGGGAAAAATTATCAGAAAAGATAACTAAACTTTGGTCTTGTACCATCTTTGAATAATAGGGAAGATGACTAATTTTAATGACCGTCTTGTGGATTATTTAAAAATATTTGACACGTATTTTTTATTTTCTAACGGAAACAAAATACTTTCGAAGATATATCGATTTGAAATATCATGTGACGTCACTTTTAGGTACATTTTATACGTTGAAATGACGTATTTGGTGCCACTTGTAGACTTTGATTCGTTTTATCTAAGTATTGTTATCATAGACAAAATAAAAAAAATACGTGTCTAATATGTTTTCTTTACCTAACTGACGGACTAAATAGATTTTTAATTTTCATACCCCGTCATCATCCCTATTAAAAATTTGGCTCTGCTTCAGGAGACATTTTTGAAAAATAGGACCATAGTCCATAATAATTGCTAAGTATTGCAGCCATATGGTCTCAAAACATCAAGCCAATAGGTGTACAATGTCAAAGACATAACAATTAGCTAAGAAAGAACAAACATTGGAACAATTTGTGATACTAGGCCAATGGACAACGAGACACAAGTGTTACGAAATATTAATTGTTCCTTATTAACGGAATATGATACTGCAGTTTTTTTTTTGTGTTCTAGAAGTTTTGTAAATCATCTTTTTGTGTATGTCCGTCAGATGGCAAGATGGTTTTTACTCTTTCAAGCCCGTAAGACATTAGGTCGCTTTCAACCGGCCTATCTGGAAGTCATTGGGGGAAGCCTATGTTCAACAGAGGACGTCTTATGGCTGATATGATGATGATGAAGAGATACTATGTGGAGAAAACACAGAGCTAAACTGCACACTTTACAAATGTATTCGTAACATACCTACACAATCTAGCCATTGCAGCTCTTCTGTGGTCAAAGTACATACAGCTGTTTATACAGAAATTAATACATGATTATTTTTATTTATTTTGTTTGAAGAATTTTTTTTTAAGTTTTGGCCCTCATTGCAATATTTGGTTTACCTAATTGACACGTATTCTAACTATTTATAAGTATAATGTTTATAAGCATAATAACAAAATCATTATGTATTAATTAATGTGTTAGCAAGATTAAATTACCACAAACGTTTTAAAATATGTCGTAAGAAAACACAACGAATTACTAATCAGCATAAATTATTTAATGAATAACACTTTTAATATAAACAGCTAATTTAACAAAAAACAAAAAATCGACAACAAAGCAAATTTTTATACGAGACTAACCAAAAAACTGTTCAAACATCAACAATTTGTAAAGAAATAATTCACATTTCGCTGTTGTTGAATGCCACATCCATTTTATAACAACTGAACGTCCCGATCTAATCTCCTCAGTACGTGTTGAACAT